>NW_026728948.1:155000-177500 GCF_030272615.1 Cryptomeria japonica
CGATTACAAGTCGTCGAGTCTGTTACTGGGCGAACACGAGATGCGCACAGGAAATCGATCAGCCCTCACAATGGCCCAAGGCCAGAGATCGGACTGCTACGATTTACCCCAACAATCATCGTGCCACTCTTCGCAGAGAGGTGATAGACGCCAACGAGCCCGCGCATAGCAATCGAGGTGTAAAAAGGGCGTTGAAGGCAGGAAGCCTGGACGAAAGAGGCTACGAGGTCACCTCGAAGCGGTCTAAGAATCGGGCGCACTTGGGGCGACTACCAGTGCCAACCCCTTATCCCGCGGTGCGTCCGACACACAGAAATTTCCAAGGCGGCCAAGGAGCCTCCCCGCATAGCAATCGGGGTGTGAGGTTACGGATGCAGCATTGATAGCAATCGAGGTGTGAGGCGAAGGATGCAGAAGTGAGAGCCGAGGGATGTAGCAAAGATAGCAATCGGGGTGTGTGATGCAGAAGAGATAGCAATCGAGGTGTGCGGTGGGAAGGGCCCAGCAGCCAGAATGCATGAAGCGACGGATGAAGCAGTGATGACAACCGGGCTGTGAGGAGAGGAGGGATGCAGCCAAGAAAGCAATCAGGGCTCGAGGCAAGGGATGCATCAAGGATAGCAATCATGTTGTGAGGCGAGATTCCAAAGGCTAAACGTGAGAGGCTGCAGGGTCGACTCAGAGAGGTCTATGCATGTGAGAGGCTGAAAGCAAGGTCGACTCGGAGCGGTCTATGCATCGGGCGCGCTTGGGGCGACTACCAGTGCCAACCCCTTATCCCGCGACGCGTCCGACAAAGAGAACGTTCCAAGGCGGCAGAGGAGGTTACCAGCCGAAGGATGCAGTAGCAATAACAGGTATAGTTCCGCGGCGGCCGAGAAGACTCACCGCATAGGAATCGGGATGCGAGGCGAGGGATGCGGCGGGAAGGCCCCGACGGCTAAACGGAAGAGGCTGCAGGGCCGCCTCGGAATGGTCCAAGCATCGGATGCGATTGGGACGACTACCAGTGCCAACCCCTTATCCCGCGATGCGTCCGATACACAGATAGTTCCAAGGCGGCCGAGGAGCCTCACCGCATATCAATCGGGGTGCGAGGCGAGGGATGGGGCGGGAAGGCCCCAACGGCTAGACGGAAGAGGCTTCAGGGCCACCTCGGAATGGTCCAAGCATCGGACGCGCTTGGGGCGACTGCCAGTGCCAACCCCTTATCCCGCGATGCGTCCGATACACAGATGGTTCCAAGGCGGCCGAGGAGCCTCACCGCATAGCAATCGGGGGTGCGAGGCGAGGGATGGGGCGGGAAGGCCCCAACGGCTAGACGGAAGAGGCTTCAGGGCCGCCTAGGAATGGTCCAAGCATCGGACACGCTTGGGGCGACTACCAGTGACAGCCCCCTATCCCGCGATGCGTCCGATACGAAGATGGTTCCAAGGCGGCCGAGGAGCCTCACCGCATAGCAATCGGGGTGCGAGGTGGGGGATGCGGCGAGATGGCCCCAACGGCTAGACGGAAGAGGCCACAGGGCCGCGTCGGAATAGTCCAAGCATCGGACGCGCTTGGGGCGACTACCAGTGACAACCCCTTATCCCGCGATGCGTCCGATACGAAGATAGTTCCAAGGCGGCCGAGGAGCCTCACCGCATAGCAATCGGGGTGCGAGGTGGGGGATGCGGCGAGATGGCCCCAACGGCTAGACGGAAGAGGCTGCAGGGCCGCCTCGGAATAGTCCAAGCATCGGACGCGCTTGGGGCCACTACCAGTGACAACCCCTTATCCCGCAATGCGTCCGATACGAAGATAGTTCCAAGGCGGCCGAAGAGCCTCACCGCATAGCAATCGGGGTGCGAGGTGGGGGATGCGGCGAGATGGCCCCAACGGCTAGACGGAAGAGGCCACAGGGCCGCCTCGGAATAGTCCAAGCATCGGACGCGCTTGGGGCGACTACCAGTGACAACCCCTTATCCCGCGATGCGTCCGATACGAAGATAGTTCCCAGGCGGCCGAGGAGCCTCACCGCATAGCAATCGGGGTGCGAGGCGAGGGATGCGGCGAGATGGCCCCAAAGGCTAGACGGAAGAGGCTGCAGGGCTGCCTCGGAATAGTCCAAGCATCGGACGCGCTTGGGGCGACTACCACTGCCAACCCCTTATCCCGCGATGCGTCCGATACACAGATAGTTCCGAGGCGGCCGAGGAGGTGGGGGATGCAGCGAGATGGCCCCAACGGCTAGACGGAAGAGGCTGCAGGGCCGCCTCGGAATAGTCCAAGCATCGGACGCGCTTGGGGCGACTACCAGTGACAACCCCTTATCCCGCGATGCGTCCGATACACAGATAGTTCCGAGGCGGCCAAGGAGCCTCACCGCATAGCAATCGTGGTGCGAGGTGGGGGATGCGGCGAGATGGCCCCAACGGCTAGACGGAAGAGGCTGCAGGGCCGCCTCGGAATGGTCCAAGCATCGGATGCGCTTGGGGCGACTACCACTGCCAACCCCTTATCCCGCGATGCGTCCGATACACAGATAGTTCCAAGGCGGCCGAGGAGCCTCACAGCATAGCAATCAGGGTGCGAGGCGAGGGATGCGGCGAGAAAGCCCCAACGGCTAGAGGGAAGAGGCTTCAGGTCCGCCTCGGAATGGTCCAAGCATCGGACGCGCTTGGGGCGACTACCAGTGACAACCCCTTATCCCGCGACGCGTCCGATACACAGATAGTTCCAAGGCGGCCGAGGAGCCTCACCGCATAGCAATCGGGGTGCGAGGCGAGGGATGCGGCGAGAAGGACCCAACGGCTACACGGAAGAGGCTTCGGGGCCGCCTCGGAATGGTCCAAGCATCGGACGCGCTTGGGGCGACTACCAGTGACAACCCCTTATCCCGCGACGCGTCCGATACACAGATAGTTCCAAGGCGGCCGAGGAGCCTCACCGCATAGCAATCGGGGTGCGAGGCGAGGGATGCGGCGAGAAGGACCCAACGGCTACACGGAAGAGGCTTCGGGGCCGCCTCGGAATGGTCCAAGCATCGGACGCGCTTGGGGCGACTACCAGTGACAACCCCTTATCCCGCGACGCGTCCGATACACAGATAGTTCCAAGGCGGCCGAGGAGCCTCACCGCATAGCAATCGGGGTGCGAGGCGAGGGATGCGGCGAGAAGGACCCAACGGCTAGACGGAAGAGGCTTCGGGTCCGCCTCGGAATGGTCCAAGCATCGGACGCGCTTGGGGCGACTACCAGTGACAACCCCTTATCCCGCGACGCGTCCGATACACAGATAGTTCCAAGGCGGCCGAGGAGCCTCACCGCATAGCAATCGGGGTGCGAGGCGAGGGATGCGGCGAGAAGGACCCAACGGCTAGACGGAAGAGGCTTCGGGTCCGCCTCGGAATGGTCCAAGCATCGGACGCGCTTGGGGCGACTACCAGTGACAACCCCTTATCCCGCGACGCGTCCGATACACAGATAGTTCCAAGGCGGCCGAGGAGCCTCACCGCATAGCAATCGGGGTGCGAGGCGAGGGATGCGGCGAGAAGGACCCAACGGCTAGACGGAAGAGGCTTCGGGTCCGCCTCGGAATGGTCCAAGCATCGGACGCGCTTGGGGCGACTACCAGTGACAACCCCTTATCCCGCGACGCGTCCGATACACAGATAGTTCCGAGGCGGCCGAGGAGCCTCACCGCATAGCAATCGGGGTGCGAGGCGAAGGATGCGGCGAGAAGGACCCAACGGCTAGACGGAAGAGGCTTCGGGTCCGCCTCGGAATGGTCTAAGCATCGGACGCGCTTGGGGCGACTACCAGTGACAACCCCTTATCCCGCGACGCGTCCGATACACAGATAGTTCCCAGGCGGCCGAGGAGCCTCACCGCATAGCAATCGGGGTGCGAGGCGAGGGATGCGGCGAGAAGGACCCAACGGCTAGACGGAAGAGGCTTCAGGGCCGCCTCGGAATGGTCCAAGCATCGAACGTGCTTGGGGCGACTACCAGTGACAACCCCTTATCCCGCGACGCGTCCGATACACAGATAGTTCCGAGGCGGCCGAGGAGCCTCACCGCATAGCAATCGGGGTGCGAGGCGAGGGATGCGGCGAGAAGGACCCAACGGCTAGACGGAAGAGGCTTCAGGGCCGCCTCGGAATGGTCCAAGCATCGGACGCGCTTGGGGCGACTACCAGTGACAACCCCTTATCCCGCGACGCGTCCGATACACAGATAGTTCCGAGGCGGCCGAGGAGCCTCACCGCATAGCAATCGGGGTGCGAGGCGAGGGATGCGGCGAGAAGGACCCAACGGCTAGACGGAAGAGGCTTCAGGGCCGCCTCGGAATGGTCCAAGCATCGGACGCGCTTGGGGCGACTACCAATGACAACCCCTTATCCCGCGACGCGTCCGATACACAGATAGTTCCGAGGCGGCCGAGGAGCCTCACCGCATAGCAATCGGGGTGCGAGGCGAGGGATGCGGCGAGAAGGACCCAACGGCTAGACGGAAGAGGCTTCAGGGCCGCCTCGGAATGGTCCAAGCATCGGACGCGCTTGGGGCGACTACCAGTGACAACCCCTTATCCCGCGACGCGTCCGATACACAGATAGTTCCGAGGCGGCCGAGGAGCCTCACCGCATAGCAATCGGGGTGCGAGGCGAGGGATGCGGCGAGAAGGACCCAACGGCTAGACGGAAGAGGCTTCAGGGCCGCCTCGGAATGGTCCAAGCATCGGACGCGCTTGGGGCGACTACCGTTGCCAACCCCTTATCCCGCGATGCGTCTGATACACAGATAGTTCCGAGGCGGCCGAGGAGCCTCACCGCATAGCAATCGGGTTGCGAGGCAGATTATTGGGAAGGGAACCCCCTGGGATGCGGCTCAAGCAGTGCCCAAAGGGACTGGAATGCGGAATCACATCGAGAGACCCAAATGCTATACGAGGGCTCAAATCGAATTATCGATTTGGCCACGACATGGACGCATCGGAACGACTACCTTTGCCGAACCACTCGCAATTGCATCCATACCGAAACCAATAGACATTTCCGTTAGAGCCCTCGCATAGCATTCGGGAATCTCGCATGCCCCTCTAAATCGACCAATGCTGGCGCTCAATGAAAATCCGAGCGCTACCACCGTTCGAGCGCCAGCATTGGTCGAGTTAGAGGGGCACGGGGGAGAATGCTCCAGTCAACACCTCCCCTATATAAGTTATTTGTCCGATTCTCGCACAACCGTAGTCTGCCTCGTCGAATCAAACAACGGTCCCAGATTCCGACTTCCGTTCCGTAGAGACCCAAAAGCTAGATGGAGGCTCGCAAGAAAGAGAGTCGGCGCATAGCAATCGGGTTTCTCGAACGTTTAGGGACCGAGCTCACTTGCGGATAGGGCAAAATCCGCCAAGCAACCCAAAAGCTAGACGGGGGCTCGAATCGAATCGCCTAGGCGGCCACAACAACGACGTGTTGGATCGACTACCAGTGCCAAACCATTCAGCAAGACTAGTCTGTGTCGAGGCCGGATAGAGATTCTCAGAGAGCGCCCGCATAGCATTTAGGAGACCTGCCGCGTCCCTCACACTCGACAAATGGTGGTGCACGTTTATAAATCCGAGCGATCCCAACCCTTTCAAGCACCAACATCGGTCGAGATAGAGGGGCACGGAGGGGGCTGCGTGAGACAACACAGTCCCCTATATAAGTTATTTGTCCGATTCTCACACATCCGAAGAATGGTCATCAAATCGGACAACAGCCCAAACTTCCGACTTCCGTCCCAGAAAGCCCAAGAGCTATCTAAAACGTTCATGGCCGGAACTCGATCGCGGCTATACCAGTCCGCCAAGCAACCCAAAAGCTAGACTGGAGCTCTAGTCGAATCACCTCTGTGGCCATTGCAAGGACGTGTTGGAGCGACTACCATTGCCGAACCATTCCGCAGGTCGAGTCCATACCAAGGCCGCATAGAGATTCACGATGAGCTCCTGCATAGCAATCAGGAGACTTGCCGTGTCCATCACAATCGATAAATCCTGGTGCAAGATTTTTGCATCCGAGCGCTCCAACCAGTCGAGCACCAGCATCAATCGACATAAACGGGCACGGGGGGAGGATGCTCGAGAACACTACCTCCCCTATATAAGTTATTTGTCCGATTCTCAAGCAGCCGAAGTCTGGTCATCGAATCGGGTCAAAGACCACAACTTCCGACTTTACCCACAATGCAAGTCATCGAATCGAACATCGGCCCCCGAGTCGGACTCCATGCGTATGTCAGGTCATCGGACCCAAATTCCGCCTTCCTGCGCATGGCGGGCCATCAATATCAACTCGGTCATCGGACCCAAACTCCGCCTTTTTGCGTATGGCACGCCTTCAAATCGGTCATCGGACCCAAATTCCGCCTTCCTGTGCATGGCGGGCCATCAACATCAACTCGGTCATCGGACCCAAATTCCGCCTTTCTGCGCATGGCACGCCATCAACTCGGTCATCGGACCCAAATTCCGCCTTCCTGCGCATGGCAGGTCATCGGACACAAATTCAGACCTCGCCAATATGCCTACGTATCGAATCGGTCATCGGACCCAACTTCCGACTTCATCCATACTGTAGGGTCTTTGAGGTTGGCGCGGTGCGCTCAACCCAGGGAGTCGACCCATCGAAGCATACACCTCCCCTATATAAGCTATTTGTCCGATTCCCACACCTGTGTAGTTTGCACCTCTGACCAGGACATCGACCCCAACTTCCGAACTCGACTGCAACGACGGCACCAGCGCCTTGGTGCGCACCTTGCGACGCACAGTCCCAACATTCGCCTTCCTGCACATGGCAGGTCATCGGACCCAAATTCCGACCTCGCGAGTATGCCTACATATCGAATCGGTCATCGGACCCAACTTCCGACTTCATCCATACCGTAGGGTCTTTGAGGTTGGCGCGGTGCGCTCAACCCGGGGAGTCGACCCAACGAAGCATACACCTCCCCTATATAAGCTATTTGTCCGATTCCCACACCTGTGTAGTTTGCACCTCCGATCAAGACATCGACCCCAACTTCCGAACTCGCCTCCAACGACCGAACCAGCGCCTTGGTGCGCACCTTGCAACGCACAGTGCCAACATTCGCCTTCCTGCACGTGGCAGGTCATCGGACCCAAATTCCGACCTCGCGAGTATGCCTACATATCGAATCGGTCATCGGACCCAACTTCCGACTTCATCCATACCGTAGGGTCTTTGAGGTTGGCGCGGTGCGCTCAACCCGGGGAGTCGACCCAACGAAGCATACACCTCCCCTATATAAGCTATTTGTCCGATTCCCACACCTGTGTAGCTTGCACCTCCGATCAGGACATCGACCCCAACTTCCGAACTCGACTAAAAAGACCGCACCAGCGCCTTGGTGTGCACCTTGCAACGCACAGTGTCAACATTCGCCTTCCTGCACATGGCAGGTCATCGGACCCAAATTCCGACCTCATGAGCATACCTACTAATCGAATTGGTCATCGGACCCAACTTCCGACTTCATCCATACCGTAGGGTCTTTGAGGTTGGCGCGGTGCGCTCAACCTGGGGAGTCGACCCATCGAAGCATACACCTCCCCTATATAAGCTATTTGTCCGATTCCGACACCTGTGTAGTTTGCACCTCCGCTCAGGACATCGACCCCAACTTCCGAACTCGCCTGCAACGACCGAACCAGCGCCTTGGTGCGCACCAAAAGTGCGCACTTTTGGAGGGCACTTTTGTGCGCTCCAAAGGTGCGCACTTTTGGAGGGCACTTTTCTGCGCTCCAAAGGTGCGCACTTTTGGAGGGCACTTTTTGGAGGGCACTTTTCTGCGCTCCAAAGGTGCGCACTTTTGGAGGGCACTTTTTGGAGGGCACTTTTCTGCGCTCCAAAGGTGCGCACTTTTGGAGGGCACTTTTTGGAGGGCACTTTTCTGCGCTCCAAAGGTGCGCACTTTTGGAGGGCACTTTTTGGAGGGCACTTTTCTGCGCTCCAAAGGTGCGCACTTTTGGAGGGCACTTTTTGGAGGGCACTTTTCTGCGCTCCAAAGGTGCGCACTTTTGGAGGGCACTTTTCTGCGCTCCAAAGGTGCGCACTTTTGGAGGGCACTTTTTGGAGGGCACTTTTCTGCGCTCCAAAGGTGCGCACTTTTGGAGGGCACTTTTTGGAGGGCACTTTTCTGCGCTCCAAAGGTGCGCACTTTTGGAGGGCACTTTTTGGAGGGCACTTTTCTGCGCTCCAAAGGTGCGCACTTTTGGAGGGCACTTTTGTGCACTCCAAAGGTGCGCACTTTTGGAGGGCACTTTTCCTGTGCTCCAAAGGTGCACACCTAGGTGAGCACCTTCGACCACACCTTGTAGCACACCAAACTCTGACTTTCGACTTCATCCGCAATGCAGGGTCTTTGAGGTTGGCGCAATGCGCACAACCAGGGGAGTCGACCCATCAAACCCAACACCTCCCCTATATAAGCTATTTGTCTGATTCTCATACATGCGTAGCCTGCAGGAGCAATTAGGACATCGACCCCAACTTTCGGCTTCTAAACGAAAACAAGGTCTTTGAGGTTGGTGTAATGCGAACAACTAGGGGAGTCAACCCATCAAACCCAACACCTCCCCTATATAAGCTATTTGTCTGATTCTCATACATGTGTAGTCTACAGGAGCAATTAGGACATCGACCCCAACTTTTGACTTCTTAACGAAAACAAGGTCTTTGAGGTTGACGTAATGCGCACAACCAGGGGAGTCGACCCATCAAACCCAACACCTCCCCTATATAAGCTATTTGTCCGATTCTCATACATGTGTAGCCTGCAGGAGCCATTAGGACATTGACCCCAACTTTTGACTTCTTAACGAAAACAAGGTCTTTGAGGTTGGCGTAATGCGCACAACCAAGGGAGTTGACCCATCAAACCCAACACCTCCCCTATATAAGCTATTTGTCTGATTCTCATACATGTGTAGCCTGCAACAACGATTAGGACATCCACCCCAACTTCTGAATTCGTCTGCGTTGACCGCACCAAAGGTGCACGCCTTGGTGCTCACCAAAATCCGACTTCCGACTTCTTCTGCTATGCGGGGTCTTTGAGGTTGGCGCAGTGCGCACAACCAGGGGAGTCAACCCACCGAATGCAACACCTCCCCTATATAAGCTATTTGTCTGATTCTCATACATGCGTAGACTGCAGCAATGATTAGGACATCCACCCCAACTTTTGACTTCTTAAACAAGACAGGGTCTTTGAAGTTGGTGCAGTGCACACAACCAGGGGAGTCGACCCATCAAACGCAACACCTCCCCTATATAAAGCTATTTGTCCGATTCTCATACGTGTAGTCTGCAGCAGCGATTAGGACATCGACCCCAACTTCCGAATTCGTTTGCATTGACCGCACCAAAGGTGCACGCCTTGGTGTGCACCCTGGAGTGCACTTTGGTGCTCACCTCGGTGCACACTTTGGTGTGCACCTCGGTGTGCACCAAAGGTGCGCACCTTGGAGCGCACCAAAGGTGTACACTTTGGAGCGCACCACATAGGGTCTTTGAGAGGTTGGCGCAGTGCGCACACCAAGGTGGGTGTTGAGGTGCGTGCCGAGGTGGGTGGGTGCTAGGGTGCGCTCCATGGTGGGTGCCAGGGTGGGTGCGTGCTAGGGTGGATTCCAAAGAGGGTCATAGGGTGGGTGCCAAGGTGGGTTGGTGATATAGTGGGTTCAAAGGTGGGTACTAGGGTGGGTTCCAAGGTGGGTCACAAGTTGGGTGCCAGGATGCGTGGGTGTTAGGTTGGGTGCCAAGGTGGGCTCCTGCGTGGGTGGGTGCTAGGGTGGGTTTCAAGGTGGACGCGAGGGCGGGTGCCAAGGTGGGTAACAAGTTGGGTGTTAGGATGGGTGAGTGCTAGAGTGGGTGCCAAGGTGGGTGGGTGCTAAGGTGGATGCCAAGGTGGTTCACAGGGTGGGTGGGTTCTAGGGTGAGTTCCAAGGTGGGTCACAGGTTCAGTGCTAGGGTGGGTGTCAAGGCGGGTGTCGAGGTGCCTGGGTGCTAGGGTGTGGATGCCAATGTGGGTCATAGGGTGGGTACTAGGGTGGGCTGCAATGTGGGTGCCAAGGTGGGTAACATGCTCGGTGGGTTCTAAATTGGGTGCCAGGGTGGGTGTGCACCCACCTTGCCCGAGGTGGGTGCCAAGGTGCCAGTGTGGGTGGGTGCTAAGGTGGATGCCAAGGTGGGTGAGAAGGTGGGTGATAGGTTGAGTGGTAGGATGGGTGGGTGCCAAGATGGGTCACAGGGTGGGTGCAAGGGTGGGTAGGTGCTAGGGTTGGTGTCAGGGTGGGTGGGTGCTAGGTTGGGTTCCAAGGTGGGTGCGAGGGTGAGTGTCAAGGTGGGTCACAGGTTAGGTGCTAGGATGGGTGAGTGCTAGGGTGCAAAGGTGCCAGGGTGGGTGCTAGGATGGGTCGATGCTAGGGTGAGTGGCAAGGTGGGTCCACAAGTGTCAAGGTGGGTGCCGAGGTGGGTGCCAAGTCGGCGACTGCTATGGTGGATGCCAAGGTGGGTCACGGGGTGGGTGCCAAGTTGCTAGGTTGGGTTCCAAGGTGGGTGCCAACGTGGGTGCTAGGGTGCGTGGGTTAAAGGGTGTGTCACAACGTGGGTGCCAGGATGGGTGCGCACCCACACTGGCCAAGACGGGTGCGGGTGCAAGGTTGGGTTCCAAGCCCGGTCACAGGCTGGGTGCTAGGATGGGTGGGTGCCAAGGTGGGCACCAGGGTGGGTGCACCCACCCTGGCCAAGGTGGGTCACGGGGTGGGTCCTAGGGTGGGTAACGGGGTGGGTACTAAGGTGCGTGCCAAGGTGGGTCATAGGGTGGGTGCCAAGGTGGGCACCAGGGTGGGTGTGCACCAACCCTAGCCAGGGTAGGTCACGGGGTGGTTGTCGGGGTGGGCGTCAAGGAGCCAAGGTGGGTGGCAAGTAGCCAAGTTGCGTGCCAAGGTGGGTGTCGGGGTGGGTGCCAAGGATCCAAGGTGGGTGCCAAGGAACCAAGGTGGGTGTCTGGGTGGGTGCCGAGGTGGGAGCCAGGGTGGGTCCCAAGGTGAGTGCAAAGGTGGGTGCCAGGGTCAAGGTGAGTGCCAATGTGGGTTCCAAGGTGCCAGGGTCAGGGTGAGTGCCAATGTGGGTTCAAAGGTGCTAAGTTGGGTGCGAGGTTGGGTGCGAGGGTGGGTGGGTGCCAAGGTGTGCTAGGTGGAAGCCCGGGTGGGTCGGCATCCCATGGGTGTCGAGTTGGGTGCCTGATGGGTGCTTCTTGTCAAGTTTTAGTCGTCGGGACTCATTTCGAGCCTTAGAGGTCGTTTCTTGTCCGGTTGCCCTGTCTTCGACCTGGGAACCCAATTTTGGTCCTCGGGTCCCATTTTTTTTTGTCTCGCATCCCACTTTTGGCCTGTGGCCTTTTCGGGGTCGATTCTCGTTTTGGGCATCAGAGCATGTTTCTTCTCCTAAAACCCAATATTTGTTTATTAAGTCTCGGAACACATTTTTGTTCTCGTGGACCCATCATGGGTCTTGGAACGCATTTGTGGTCCTTGGGTCCCATTTTGCATCCCGAAACTTGTGTTTTGGTGCTTGATCCCTATTTTGGGTGCCCACCTTGCACCAAGTGCGCACCCGGGGCAAACCGAGCGCCTTGGTGCACCGGGGCAAGATCGAGCGTGCACCCGAGGCGCCCCGAACATGCACCAAGGTGCACTCGGCCCACATGTGAGCGCAGGTCGTTGCGCCCGAGGTGGTGTGTGGGCACCGCGTTGCAGACGGGACACTGCACGCACACGACGCCCCCTCCAGGTGCACGCACGTAGGCCGGGCCGGGTGCACACCCGACGCCCTAGCAAGGTGCGCGCACCCGGGCAGGGCTCACACTTGGCGAACGGGGCGCACTTCGCGAGGGAGGGTGTGCACCTCGATGGGGGTGGGTGGCCGGGGTGGATTCGCACGTGGGTCGCGGTTTGCTAAGTACACACTGCGACAAGCTCATAACGGGTGCGATCATACCAGCATTAGTGCACCGGATCCCATCAGAACTCCGCAGTTAAGCGCGCTTGGGCCGGAGTAGTACTGGGATGGGTGACCTCCCGGGAAGTCCCGGTGTTGCACCCTTTTTTAGTTTTTCGCCGGGCGTCGCAATGCTATTTGAATAAACCTTTTGCCCGTTTGCGTTCTCGTCGGGGCCGGGCCGGGCCGGGGTGCGCTGCCCGCACTACCGCGCGCGCGGGGGGCGACACCGAGCGCGCACCCGAGGCACCCCGAGCACACAGGCCACGGTGCAACCCGGGCGTTGTGCGCGCACCCCGGTGCGCCCGAGGTGCTGCGCGCGCACCCAGGTGAAATCGGTGTGCACCTCGGCCAGTGCGCGCTCGGTCGAGTCGCGCACGTTGGCCAAGGTGCACGGTGATGTTTCTTACTCTAAGGTTCCGCACCAGACGCCCGGGACAGGTGAGCGAAGCTGGGCGGGGCCGGGTGCGCGGCCGGGGCAGGTGCACGCAGCTGGAGAGAGCTTTGGAGCACACTTCGGAGCGCACCAATGATGCGCTCCATTCAAAAGTTTCCTGAAAAGGCAAAAAAAGTTGAGATTATAGAATTTCCCACTTGAGAGATTGTAAAAAAAAAAAATTTAAAATGAAGGAAACGCGGGTGCCAAGGTGTGCGCAGCCCAGCCAAGGTGTGCGCACCAAGGCGCCCACCCTGGCGAAGGTGCACGCAAGGTGCGCACCCGAGGCAAACCGGACAATTAACCCAACTTTCGACTTCGCGCGCACCTTGGAGCGCACTTCGGAGCGCTCCTTGGTGCGCACCAATCTTGGGCACCTCGGAGTGCACCATGGCGCCCACCAAGGTGCGCACCCGGGGCAAACCGAGCTCCGACTTCGTGCGCACCTTGGAGCGCACGAAAGGTGCGCACCATGGCGCCCACCAAGGTGCGCAGCCCAGCCAAGGCGTGCGCATCAAGGTGCGCACCCTGGCGAAGGTGCGCACCCGGGGCAAACCGAGCTCCGACTTCGTGCGCACCTTGGAGCGCACAAAAGGTGCGCAACCCAGCCAAGGTGTGCGCACCCCGGTCAAACCGAGCTCCGAATCGTGCGCACCAGAGGTGCACGCCATCGTGCGCACCTTGGAGCACACTTCGGAGCCCTCCTTGGTGCGCGCCGATGTTGCGCACCTCGGAGCGCACCCGGGGAAAACAATGCAATTAACCCGACTTTCGACTTCGTGGGCACCTCGGAGCGCTCTCGGGTTCGCACCTCGGAGCACACCGAGGTGCGCACCTTTGATGCGCTGCCTTCACCAATTTCCAGAAAAGGCAAGAAAACATTGAGAAGGTGTGCGCACCGAGGTGCCCACCCTGGCGAAGGTGCACGCGAGGTGCGCACCCGGGGCAAACCGGGCTCCGACTTCGTGCACGCCGCACCTTGGAGCACACTTCGGAGCGCTCCTTGGTGCGCACCAGGGCGCGCAACCCAGCCGAGGTGCCCACCCCGGCGAAGGTGCACGCGAGGTGCGCACCCGGGGCAAACCGGGCTCCGACTTCGTGCACGCCATGGTGCCCACCGCGGCGAAGGTGCACGCGAGGTGCGCACCCGGGGCAAACCGGGCTCCGACTTCGTGCACGCCGCACCTTGGAGCACACTTCGGAGCGCTCCTTGGTGCGCACCATGGTGCCCACCAGGGCGCGCAACCCCGCCGAAGGTGCACGCGAGGTGCGCACCCGGGGCAAACCGGGCTCCGACTTCGTGCACGCCGCACCTTGGAGCACACTTCGGAGCGCTCCTTGGTGCGCACCATGGTGCCCACCAGGGCGCGCAACCCCGCCGAAGGTGCACGCGAGGTGCGCACCCGGGGCAAACCGGGCTCCGACTTCGTGCACGCCATGGTGCGCACCGCGGCGAAGGTGCGCACCCGGGGCAAACCGGGCTCCGACTTCGTGCACGCCGCACCTTGGAGCACACTTCGGAGCGCTCCTTGGTGCGCACCAGGGCGCGCAACCCAGCCGAGGTGCCCACCCCGGCGAAGGTGCACGCGAGGTGCGTACCCGGGGCAAACCGGGCTCCGACTTCGTGCACGCCGCACCTTGGAGCACACTTCGGAGCGCTCCTTGGTGCGCACCATGGTGCCCACCAGGCCGCGCAACCCAGCCAAGGTGTGCGCACCAAGGTGCACGCGAGGTGCGCACCCGGGGCAAACCGGGGTCCGACTTCGTGCACGCCGCACCTTGGAGCACACATCGGGGCGCTCCCGGGTTCGCACCGGCGTTGCGCACCGTGGTGGGCACCTCGGAGCACACCAAGGTGGGCAGCGAGGTGCGCACCTTTGATGCGATGCCTTCACTAATTTCCATAAAAGGCAAAAAAAAAACGAGATTTTAAAATTTCCGTTTTGAAAGATAGTGAGAAAAAGGGAATGCTGGTGCCATCTTGAGCCCGCCCTGGTGCGCAGCCCAGCCAAGGTGTGCGCACCAAGGTGCCCACCCTGGCGAAGGTGCGCGCCCGGGCAATTAACCCAACTTCCAACTTCGCGCGCGCCAGGGTGGGAGCGCACCCAACAACCGGGCCTGGGAAGAGCCAATGCGAGAAACCCCACCAAACGCTCTGACAAAAAAAGAGGGGGCGCTCCAGTAACCCCGCTTCGGAGCGCACCCTGGGCAAACCCAGCCAAGGTGCCCACCCCGGCCAAGGTGCAGGCGAGGTGCGCACCCGGGGCAAACCGGGCTCCGACAACGTGCACGCCGCACCTTGGAGCACACTTCGTAGCGCTCCCGGGTGCGCACCTCAGAGCACACCAAGGTGGGCAGCGAGGTGCGCACCTTTGATGCGCTGCCTTCACTAATTTCCAGAAAAGGCAAAAAAAAAAGGAGATTTTAAAATTTCCGTTTTGAAAGATAGTGAAAAAAACGGAACGCGCGTGCCATCTTGAGCCCGCCCTGGTGCGCAGCCCAGGTAAGGTGCCCACCCTGGCAAAGGTGCGCACCCGGGCAATTAACCCTACTTCCGACTTCGTGCGCGCCAGGGTGGCAACCGGGCCTCGGAAGAGCCAATGCGAGAAACCCCACCAAACGCTCCGACAAAAAAAGAGGCGGCGCTCCAATAACCCCGCTTCGGAGCGCAGCCGGGGCAAACCCAGCCAAGGTGCCCACCCCGACGAAGGTGCACGCGAGGTGCGCACCCGGGGCAAACCGGGCTCCGACAACGTGCACGCAGCACCTTGGAGCACACTTCGAAGCACTCCCGGGTGCCCACCGGCGTTGCGCACCGTGGTGGGCAGCGAGGTGCGCACCTTTGATGCGCTGCCTTCACTAATTTCCAGAAAAAGGCAAAAAAAAATGAGATTTTAAAATTTCCATTTTGAAAGATAGTGAAAAAAAAGGAACGCGGGTGCCATCTTGAGCCCGCCCTGGTGCGCAGCCCAGGCAAGGCATGCGCACCAAGGTGCCCACCCGAGGTGCACACCCGGGGCAAACCGGGCTCCGACTTCGTGCAGGCCGCACCTTGGAGCACACTTCGGAGCGCTCCTTGGTGCGCACCATGGTGCCCACCAGGGCGCGCAACCCAGCCAAGGTCTGCACACCAAGGTGCCCACCCCGGCGAAGGTGCACGCGAGGTGCGCACCCGGGGCAAACCGGGCTCCGACTTCGTGCACGCCATGGTGCCCACCGCGGCGAAGGTGCACGCGAGGTGCGCACCCGGGGCAAACCGGGCTCCGACTTCGTGCACGCCGCACCTTGGAGCACACTTCGGAGCGCTCCTTGGTGCGCACCATGGTGCCCACCAGGGCGCGCAACCCAGCCAAGGTGTGCGCACCAAGGTGCACGCGAGGTGCGCACCCGGGGCAAACCGGGGTCCGACTTCGTGCACGCCGCACCTTGGAGCACACATCGGAGCGCTCCCAGGTTCGCACCAGCGTTGCGCACCTTTGATGCGCTGCCTTCACTAATTTCCAGAAAAGGCAAAAAAAAACGAGATTTTAAAATTTCCGTTCTGAAAGATAGTGAAAAAAACGGAACGCGGGTGCCATCTTGAGCCCTTCCTGGTGCGCACCCCAGGCAAGTTGTGCGCACCAAGGTGCCCACCCTGGCGGAGGTGCGCGCCCGGGGCAATCCGGGCTCCGACTTCGTGCACTGCATGGTGCCCACCAAGGCGCGCAACCCAGCCAAGGTGCCCACCGCAGCGAAGGTGCACGCGAGGTGCGCACGCGAGGTGCACACCCGGGGCAAACCGGGCTCCGACTTCGTGCACGCCGCACCTTGGAGCACACTTCAGAGCGCTCCTTGGTGCGCACCAGGGCGCGCAACCCAGCCGAGGTGCCCACCCCGGCGAAGGTGCACGCGAGGTGCGCACCCGGGGCAAACCGGGCTCCGACTTCGTGCACGCCATGGTGCCCACCGCGGCGAAGGTGCGCACCCGGGGCAAACCGGGCTCCGACTTCGTGCACGCCGCACCTTGGAGCACACTTCGGAGCGCTCCTTGGTGCGCACCATGGTGCCCACCAGGCCGCGCAACCCAGCCAAGGTGTGCGCACCAAGGTGCACGCGAGGTGCGCACCCGGGGCAAACCGGGGTCCGACTTCGTGCACGCCGCACCTTGGAGCACACATCGGGGCGCTCCCGGGTTCGCACCGGCGTTGCGCACCGTGGTGGGCACCTCGGAGCACACCAAGGTGGGCAGCGAGGTGCGCACCTTTGATGCGATGCCTTCACTAATTTCCATAAAAGGCAAAAAAAAAACGAGATTTTAAAATTTCCGTTTTGAAAGATAGTGAGAAAAAGGGAATGCTGGTGCCATCTTGAGCCCGCCCTGGTGCGCAGCCCAGCCAAGGTTTGCGCACCAAGGTGCCCACCCTGGCGAAGGTGCGCGCCCGGGCAATTAACCCAACTTCCAACTTCGCGCGCGCCAGGGTGGGAGCGCACCCAACAACCGGGCCTGGGAAGAGCCAATGCGAGAAACCCCACCAAACTCTCTGACAAAAAAAGAGGGGGCGCTCCAGTAACCCCGCTTCGGAGCGCACCCTGGGCAAACCCAGCCAAGGTGCCCACCCCGGCCAAGGTGCAGGCGAGGTGCGCACCCGGGGCAAACCGGGCTCCGACAACGTGCACGCCGCACCTTGGAGCACACTTCGTAGCGCTCCCGGGTGCGCACCTCAGAGCACACCAAGGTGGGCAGCGAGGTGCGCACCTTTGATGCGCTGCCTTCACTAATTTCCAGAAAAGGCAAAAAAAAAAGGAGATTTTAAAATTTCCGTTTTGAAAGATAGTGAAAAAAACGGAACGCGCGTGCCATCTTGAGCCCGCCCTGGTGCGCAGCCCAGGTAAGGTGCCACCCTGGCAAAGGTGCGCACCCGGGCAATTAACCCTACTTCCGACTTCGTGCGCGCCAGGGTGGCAACCGGGCCTCGGAAGAGCCAATGCGAGAAACCCCACCAAACGCTCCGACAAAAAAAGAGGCGGCGCTCCAATAACCCCGCTTCGGAGCGCAGCCGGGGCAAACCAAGCCAAGGTGCCCACCCCGACGAAGGTGCACGCGAGGTGCGCACCCGGGGCAAACCGGGCTCCGACAACGTGCACGCAGCACCTTGGAGCACACTTCGAAGCACTCCCGGGTGCCCACCGGCGTTGCGCACCGTGGTGGGCAGCGAGGTGCGCACCTTTGATGCGCTGCCTTCACTAATTTCCAGAAAAAGGCAAAAAAAAATGAGATTTTAAAATTTCCGTTTTGAAAGATAGTGAAAAAAAAGGAACGCGGGTGCCATCTTGAGCCCGCCCTGGTGCGCAGCCCAGGCAAGGCATGCGCACCAAGGTGCCCACCCGAGGTGCACACCCGGGGCAAACCGGGCTCCGACTTCGTGCAGGCCGCACCTTGGAGCACACTTCGGAGCGCTCCTTGGTGCGCACCATGGTGCCCACCAGGGCGCACCCGAGGCAAACCGGGCTCCGACTTCGTGCACGCCGCACCTTGGAGCACACATCGGAGCGCTCCCAGGTTCGCACCAGCGTTGCGCACCTTTGATGCGCTGCCTTCACTAATTTCCAGAAAAGGCAAAAAAAAACGATATTTTAAAATTTCCGTTCTGAAAGATAGTGAAAAAAACGGAACGCGGGTGCCATCTTGAGCCCTTCCTGATGCGCAGCCCAGGCAAGTTGTGCGCACCAAGGTGCCCACCCTGGCGGAGGTGCGCGCCCGGGGCAAACCGGGCTCCGACTTCGTGCACTGCATGGTGCCCACCAAGGCGCGCAACCCAGCCAAGGTGCCCACCGCAGCGAAGGTGCACGCGAGGTGCGCACCCGAGGTGCACACCCGGGGCAAACCGGGCTCCGACTTCGTGCACGCCGCACCTTGGAGCACACTTCAGAGCGCTCCTTGGTACGCACCAGGGCGCGCAACCCAGCCAAGGTGCTCACCCCGGCGAAGGTGCACGCGAGGTGCGCACCCGGGGCAAACCGGGCTCGGACTTCGTGCACGCCGCACCTTGGAGCACACATCGGAGCGCTCCCGGGTTCGCACCAGCATTGCGCACCTTTGATGCGCTGCCTTCACTAATTTCCAGAAAAGGCAAAAAAAAGAAAAAAATGAGATTTTAAAATTTCCGTTTTGAAAGATAGTAAAAAAAACGGAACGCGGGTGCCATCTTGAGCCCGCCCTGGTGTGCAGCCCAGGCAAGTTGTGCGCACCAAGGCACCCACCCTGGCCAAGGTGGGTCACGGGGTGGGTCCTAGGGTGGGTAACGGGGTGGGTACTAAGGTGCGTGCCAAGGTGGGTCATAGGGTGGGTGCCAAGGTGGGCACCAGGGTGGGTGTGCACCAACCCTAGCCAGGGTAGGTCACGGGGTGGTTGTCGGGGTGGGCGTCAAGGAGCCAAGGTGGGTGGCAAGTAGCCAAGTTGCGTGCCAAGGTGGGTGTCGGGGTGGGTGCCAAGGATCCAAGGTGGGTGCCAAGGAACCAAGGTGGGTGTCTGGGTGGGTGCCGAGGTGGGAGCCAGGGTGGGTCCCAAGGTGAGTGCAAAGGTGGGTGCCAGGGTCAAGGTGAGTGCCAATGTGGGTTCCAAGGTGCCAGGGTCAGGGTGAGTGCCAATGTGGGTTCAAAGGTGCTAAGTTGGGTGCGAGGTTGGGTGCGAGGGTGGGTGGGTGCCAAGGTGTGCTAGGTGGAAGCCCGGGTGGGTCGGCATCCCATGGGTGTCGAGTTGGGTGCCTGATGGGTGCTTCTTGTCAAGTTTTAGTCGTCGGGACTCATTTCGAGCCTTAGAGGTCGTTTCTTGTCCGGTTGCCCTATCTTCGACCTGGGAACCCAATTTTGGTCCTCGGGTCCCATTTTTTTTTGTCTCGCATCCCACTTTTGGCCTGTGGCCTTTTCGGGGTCGATTCTCGTTTTGGGCATCAGAGCATGTTTCTTCTCCTAAAACCCAATATTTGTTTATTAAGTCTCGGAACACATTTTTGTTCTCGTGGACCCATCATGGGTCTCGGAACGCATTTGTGGTCCTTGGGTCCCATTTTGCATCCCGAAACTTGTGTTTTGGTGCTTGATCCCTATTTTGGGTGCCCACCTTGCACCAAGTGCGCACCCGGGGCAAACCGAGCGCCTTGGTGCACCGGGGCAAGATCGAGCGTGCACCCGAGGCGCCCCGAACATGCACCAAGGTGCACTCGGCCCACATGTGAGCGCAGGTCGTTGCGCCCGAGGTGGTGTGTGGGCACCGCGTTGCAGACGGGACACTGCACGCACACGACGCCCCCTCCAGGTGCACGCACGTAGGCCGGGCCGGGTGCACACCCGACGCCCTAGCAAGGTGCGCGCACCCGGGCAGGGCTCACACTTGGCGAACGGGGCGCACTTCGCGAGGGAGGGTGTGCACCTCGACGGGGGTGGGTGGCCGGGGTGGATTCGCACGTGGGTCGCGGTTTGCTAAGTACACACTGCGACAAGCTCATAACGGGTGCGATCATACCAGCGTTAGTGCACCGGATCCCATCAGAACTCCGCAGTTAAGCGCGCTTGGGCCGGAGTAGTACTGGGATGGGTGACCTCCCGGGAAGTCCCGGTGTTGCACCCTTTTTTAGTTTTTCGCCGGGCGTCGCAATGCTATTTGAATAAACCTTTTGCCCGTTTGCGTTCTCGTCGGGGCCGGGCCGGGCCGGGGTGCGCTGCCCGCACTACCGCGCGCGCGGGGGCGACACCGAGCGCGCACCCGAGGCGCCCCGAGCACACAGGCCACGGTGCAACCCGGGCGTTGTGCGCGCACCCCGGTGCGCCCGAGGTGCTGCGCGCGCACCCAGGTGAAATCGGTGTGCACCTCGGCCAGTGCGCGCTCGGTCGAGTCGCGCACGTTGGCCAAGGTGCACGGTGATGTTTCTTACTCTAAGGTTCCGCACCAGACGCCCGGGACAGGTGAGCGAAGCTGGGCGGGGCCGGGTGCGCGGCCGGGGCAGGTGCACGCAGCTGGAGAGAGCTTTGGAGCACACTTCGGAGCGCACCAATGATGCGCTCCATTCAAAAGTTTCCTGAAAAGGCAAAAAAAGTTGAGATTATAGAATTTCCCACTTGAGAGATTGTAAAAAAAAAAAATTTAAAATGAAGGAAACGCGGGTGCCAAGGTGTGCGCAGCCCAGCCAAGGTGTGCGCACCAAGGCGCCCACCCTGGCGAAGGTGCACGCAAGGTGCGCACCCGAGGCAAACCGGACAATTAACCCAACTTTCGACTTCGCGCGCACCTTGGAGCGCACTTCGGAGCGCTCCTTGGTGCGCACCAATCTTGGGCACCTCGGAGTGCACCATGGCGCCCACCAAGGTGCGCACCCGGGGCAAACCGAGCTCCGACTTCGTGCGCACCTTGGAGCGCACGAAAGGTGCGCACCATGGCGCCCACCAAGGTGCGCAGCCCAGCCAAGGCGTGCGCATCAAGGTGCGCACCCTGGCGAAGGTGCGCACCCGGGGCAAACCGAGCTCCGACTTCGTGCGCACCTTGGAGCGCACAAAAGGTGCGCAACCCAGCCAAGGTGTGCGCACCCCGGTCAAACCGAGCTCCGAATCGTGCGCACCAGAGGTGCACGCCATCGTGCGCACCTTGGAGCACACTTCGGAGCCCTCCTTGGTGCGCGCCGATGTTGCGCACCTCGGAGCGCACCCGGGGAAAACAATGCAATTAACCCGACTTTCGACTTCGTGGGCACCTCGGAGCGCTCTCGGGTTCGCACCTCGGAGCACACCGAGGTGCGCACCTTTGATGCGCTGCCTTCACCAATTTCCAGAAAAGGCAAGAAAACATTGAGAAGGTGTGCGCACCGAGGTGCCCACCCTGGCGAAGGTGCACGCGAGGTGCGCACCCGGGGCAAACCGGGCTCCGACTTCGTGCACGCCGCACCTTGGAGCACACTTCGGAGCGCTCCTTGGTGCGCACCAGGGCGCGCAACCCAGCCGAGGTGCCCACCCCGGCGAAGGTGCACGCGAGGTGCGCACCCGGGGCAAACCGGGCTCCGACTTCGTGCACGCCATGGTGCCCACCGCGGCGAAGGTGCACGCGAGGTGCGCACCCGGGGCAAACCGGGCTCCGACTTCGTGCACGCCGCACCTTGGAGCACACTTCGGAGCGCTCCTTGGTGCGCACCATGGTGCCCACCAGGGCGCGCAACCCCGCCGAAGGTGCACGCGAGGTGCGCACCCGGGGCAAACCGGGCTCCGACTTCGTGCACGCCGCACCTTGGAGCACACTTCGGAGCGCTCCTTGGTGCGCACCATGGTGCCCACCAGGGCGCGCAACCCCGCCGAAGGTGCACGCGAGGTGCGCACCCGGGGCAAACCGGGCTCCGACTTCGTGCACGCCATGGTGCGCACCGCGGCGAAGGTGCGCAC
Organism: Cryptomeria japonica; assembly: GCF_030272615.1. Lineage (NCBI taxonomy): Eukaryota > Viridiplantae > Streptophyta > Pinopsida > Cupressales > Cupressaceae > Cryptomeria > Cryptomeria japonica. The sequence goes on from NW_026728948.1 coordinate 176,887, forward strand.
CCGGGGCAAACCGGGCTCCGACTTCGTGCACGCCGCACCTTGGAGCACACTTCGGAGCGCTCCTTGGTGCGCACCAGGGCGCGCAACCCAGCCGAGGTGCCCACCCCGGCGAAGGTGCACGCGAGGTGCGTACCCGGGGCAAACCGGGCTCCGACTTCGTGCACGCCGCACCTTGGAGCACACTTCGGAGCGCTCCTTGGTGCGCACCATGGTGCCCACCAGGCCGCGCAACCCAGCCAAGGTGTGCGCACCAAGGTGCACGCGAGGTGCGCACCCGGGGCAAACCGGGGTCCGACTTCGTGCACGCCGCACCTTGGAGCACACATCGGGGCGCTCCCGGGTTCGCACCGGCGTTGCGCACCGTGGTGGGCACCTCGGAGCACACCAAGGTGGGCAGCGAGGTGCGCACCTTTGATGCGATGCCTTCACTAATTTCCATAAAAGGCAAAAAAAAAACGAGATTTTAAAATTTTCGTTTTGAAAGATAGTGAGAAAAAGGGAATGCTGGTGCCATCTTGAGCCCGCCCTGGTGTGCAGCCCAGCCAAGGTGTGCGCACCAAGGTGCCCACCCTGGCGAAGGTGCGCGCCCGGGCAATTAACCCAACTTCCAACTT
>NW_026728948.1:187500-205000 GCF_030272615.1 Cryptomeria japonica
CCGTGCACGCGACCGAGTAAGGCCACTCAGAGACATCCATTTCCCAGGCATATGCCCCCTACGCACTTTTGGTGGTGCACCCCGCACGAACAATCCCGCCTCGACCAGCCTGAACAATTCCCCTCTCGAAGGAAGGCCTCGGCCTTAATCGTCCACGACAAACAGCTCGACGAGGCATGAAGCACCCACGGGAGCCGGAGCATGACGATGCAGAGTCTCGGTTCACAGGAGCCTGGGAAGAACATCCCGTACGGAACCCTTTACCCGAAAACATCCGAACCGCACATGCTCGCGACAGTCCTGCCGTTAGAGAATGCACCGTGCACGCGACCGAGTAAGGCCACTCAGAGACATCCATTTCCCAGGTATATGCCCCCTACGCACTTTTGGTGGCGCAACTCGCACGAACAGTCCCACCTCGACCCCGTAAACAAGCTTTTTTGCCTCGAAGAGTTCGTCGGAGACGAAGAAGCAACCTTCAGTGCAAACGTAGCACTCTTTTGTGCAACCGCCCAAACAACGCCCCCTCTACCCTCTGTCGAAACACTCGGCATTGCTGCTCCCTAAGGTGAGCTTCTCCTCATAGGCAATTCCGCTCTTATCCGGTCACGTTTGTGTGCCCGAATTTCGCAAGGCAACCTCCATGGGACATGGAAAAGACTCGAGAAGAGAGCTCGCTCACGGGAGAGAGAAGCCAAGGAGACCACGAGAGTGCTGAGAGTGGGACAGCGCTGAATAGGCGGGAGAAGCCTGCGCGTATAAACGGAGATATATATCCAATTGCAACGAAGGAACGTGCCAAAGATCGAGAACAATGGCAGAAATGCTAGTAACGTGCACTTCGGGACCAACGCATCACCGGAAGACAACCGCCAAACATCGAAAGAGTCGCGATGCTCCGCAACCTACGTGCAAAGCGGTCGCACACCGGGTAAGGGAGTGAGAGCCCCAAACATAGCTGGGCGAGGCGCTCACTCCGCTCTTTAATATCTCGTTAATACCGCCAAGGAAATGGCACAAGCACACACACACAAGCATCCTCGGAAGAGGACAGTTCGAGTGACAGGTCAAATCCAAGAGTTCCGAAGACTACCTCCAGGAACAATCGGGAACAAGACCGATTACAAGTCGTCGAGTCTGTTACTGGGCGAACACGAGATGCGCACAGGAAATCGATCAGCCCTCACAATGGCCCAAGGCCAGAGATCGGACTGCTACGATTTACCCCAACAATCATCGTGCCACTCTTCGCAGAGAGGTGATAGACGCCAACGAGCCCGCGCATAGCAATCGAGGTGTAAAAAGGGCGTTGAAGGCAGGAAGCCTGGACGAAAGAGGCTACGAGGTCACCTCGAAGCGGTCTAAGAATCGGGCGCACTTGGGGCGACTACCAGTGCCAACCCCTTATCCCGCGGTGCGTCCGACACACAGAAATTTCCAAGGCGGCCAAGGAGCCTCCCCGCATAGCAATCGGGGTGTGAGGTTACGGATGCAGCATTGATAGCAATCGAGGTGTGAGGCGAAGGATGCAGAAGTGAGAGCCGAGGGATGTAGCAGAGATAGCAATCGGGGTGTGTGATGCAGAAGAGATAGCAATCGAGGTGTGCGGTGGGAAGGGCCCAGCAGCCAGAATGCATGAAGCGACGGATGAAGCAGTGATGACAACCGGGCTGTGAGGAGAGGAGGGATGCAGCCAAGAAAGCAATCAGGGCTCGAGGCAAGGGATGCATCAAGGATAGCAATCATGTTGTGAGGCGAGATTCCAAAGGCTAAACGTGAGAGGCTGCAGGGTCGACTCAGAGAGGTCTATGCATGTGAGAGGCTGAAAGCAAGGTCGACTCGGAGCGGTCTATGCATCGGGCGCGCTTGGGGCGACTACCAGTGCCAACCCCTTATCCCGCGACGCGTCCGACAAAGAGAACGTTCCAAGGCGGCAGAGGAGGTTACCAGCCGAAGGATGCAGTAGCAATAACAGGTATAGTTCCGCGGCGGCCGAGAAGACTCACCGCATAGGAATCGGGATGCGAGGCGAGGGATGCGGCGGGAAGGCCCCGACGGCTAAACGGAAGAGGCTGCAGGGCCGCCTCGGAATGGTCCAAGCATCGGATGCGATTGGGACGACTACCAGTGCCAACCCCTTATCCCGCGATGCGTCCGATACACAGATAGTTCCAAGGCGGCCGAGGAGCCTCACCGCATATCAATCGGGGTGCGAGGCGAGGGATGGGGCGGGAAGGCCCCAACGGCTAGACGGAAGAGGCTTCAGGGCCACCTCGGAATGGTCCAAGCATCGGACGCGCTTGGGGCGACTGCCAGTGCCAACCCCTTATCCCGCGATGCGTCCGATACACAGATGGTTCCAAGGCGGCCGAGGAGCCTCACCGCATAGCAATCGGGGGTGCGAGGCGAGGGATGGGGCGGGAAGGCCCCAACGGCTAGACGGAAGAGGCTTCAGGGCCGCCTAGGAATGGTCCAAGCATCGGACACGCTTGGGGCGACTACCAGTGACAGCCCCCTATCCCGCGATGCGTCCGATACGAAGATGGTTCCAAGGCGGCCGAGGAGCCTCACCGCATAGCAATCGGGGTGCGAGGTGGGGGATGCGGCGAGATGGCCCCAACGGCTAGACGGAAGAGGCCACAGGGCCGCGTCGGAATAGTCCAAGCATCGGACGCGCTTGGGGCGACTACCAGTGACAACCCCTTATCCCGCGATGCGTCCGATACGAAGATAGTTCCAAGGCGGCCGAGGAGCCTCACCGCATAGCAATCGGGGTGCGAGGTGGGGGATGCGGCGAGATGGCCCCAACGGCTAGACGGAAGAGGCTGCAGGGCCGCCTCGGAATAGTCCAAGCATCGGACGCGCTTGGGGCCACTACCAGTGACAACCCCTTATCCCGCAATGCGTCCGATACGAAGATAGTTCCAAGGCGGCCGAAGAGCCTCACCGCATAGCAATCGGGGTGCGAGGTGGGGGATGCGGCGAGATGGCCCCAACGGCTAGACGGAAGAGGCCACAGGGCCGCCTCGGAATAGTCCAAGCATCGGACGCGCTTGGGGCGACTACCAGTGACAACCCCTTATCCCGCGATGCGTCCGATACGAAGATAGTTCCCAGGCGGCCGAGGAGCCTCACCGCATAGCAATCGGGGTGCGAGGCGAGGGATGCGGCGAGATGGCCCCAAAGGCTAGACGGAAGAGGCTGCAGGGCTGCCTCGGAATAGTCCAAGCATCGGACGCGCTTGGGGCGACTACCACTGCCAACCCCTTATCCCGCGATGCGTCCGATACACAGATAGTTCCGAGGCGGCCGAGGAGGTGGGGGATGCAGCGAGATGGCCCCAACGGCTAGACGGAAGAGGCTGCAGGGCCGCCTCGGAATAGTCCAAGCATCGGACGCGCTTGGGGCGACTACCAGTGACAACCCCTTATCCCGCGATGCGTCCGATACACAGATAGTTCCGAGGCGGCCAAGGAGCCTCACCGCATAGCAATCGTGGTGCGAGGTGGGGGATGCGGCGAGATGGCCCCAACGGCTAGACGGAAGAGGCTGCAGGGCCGCCTCGGAATGGTCCAAGCATCGGATGCGCTTGGGGCGACTACCACTGCCAACCCCTTATCCCGCGATGCGTCCGATACACAGATAGTTCCAAGGCGGCCGAGGAGCCTCACAGCATAGCAATCAGGGTGCGAGGCGAGGGATGCGGCGAGAAAGCCCCAACGGCTAGAGGGAAGAGGCTTCAGGTCCGCCTCGGAATGGTCCAAGCATCGGACGCGCTTGGGGCGACTACCAGTGACAACCCCTTATCCCGCGACGCGTCCGATACACAGATAGTTCCAAGGCGGCCGAGGAGCCTCACCGCATAGCAATCGGGGTGCGAGGCGAGGGATGCGGCGAGAAGGACCCAACGGCTACACGGAAGAGGCTTCGGGGCCGCCTCGGAATGGTCCAAGCATCGGACGCGCTTGGGGCGACTACCAGTGACAACCCCTTATCCCGCGACGCGTCCGATACACAGATAGTTCCAAGGCGGCCGAGGAGCCTCACCGCATAGCAATCGGGGTGCGAGGCGAGGGATGCGGCGAGAAGGACCCAACGGCTACACGGAAGAGGCTTCGGGGCCGCCTCGGAATGGTCCAAGCATCGGACGCGCTTGGGGCGACTACCAGTGACAACCCCTTATCCCGCGACGCGTCCGATACACAGATAGTTCCAAGGCGGCCGAGGAGCCTCACCGCATAGCAATCGGGGTGCGAGGCGAGGGATGCGGCGAGAAGGACCCAACGGCTAGACGGAAGAGGCTTCGGGTCCGCCTCGGAATGGTCCAAGCATCGGACGCGCTTGGGGCGACTACCAGTGACAACCCCTTATCCCGCGACGCGTCCGATACACAGATAGTTCCAAGGCGGCCGAGGAGCCTCACCGCATAGCAATCGGGGTGCGAGGCGAGGGATGCGGCGAGAAGGACCCAACGGCTAGACGGAAGAGGCTTCGGGTCCGCCTCGGAATGGTCCAAGCATCGGACGCGCTTGGGGCGACTACCAGTGACAACCCCTTATCCCGCGACGCGTCCGATACACAGATAGTTCCAAGGCGGCCGAGGAGCCTCACCGCATAGCAATCGGGGTGCGAGGCGAGGGATGCGGCGAGAAGGACCCAACGGCTAGACGGAAGAGGCTTCGGGTCCGCCTCGGAATGGTCCAAGCATCGGACGCGCTTGGGGCGACTACCAGTGACAACCCCTTATCCCGCGACGCGTCCGATACACAGATAGTTCCGAGGCGGCCGAGGAGCCTCACCGCATAGCAATCGGGGTGCGAGGCGAAGGATGCGGCGAGAAGGACCCAACGGCTAGACGGAAGAGGCTTTGGGTCCGCCTCGGAATGGTCTAAGCATCGGACGCGCTTGGGGCGACTACCAGTGACAACCCCTTATCCCGCGACGCGTCCGATACACAGATAGTTCCAAGGCGGCCGAGGAGCCTCAACGCATAGCAATCGGGGTGCGAGGCGAGGGATGCGGCGAGAAGGACCCAACGGCTAGACGGAAGAGGCTTCAGGGCCGCCTCGGAATGGTCCAAGCATCGAACGCGCTTGGGGCGACTACCAGTGACAACCCCTTATCCCGCGACGCGTCCGATACACAGATAGTTCCGAGGCGGCCGAGGAGCCTCACCGCATAGCAATCGGGGTGCGAGGCGAGGGATGCGGCGAGAAGGACCCAACGGCTAGACGGAAGAGGCTTCAGGGCCGCCTCGGAATGGTCCAAGCATCGGACGCGCTTGGGGCGACTACCAGTGACAACCCCTTATCCCGCGACGCGTCCGATACACAGATAGTTCCGAGGCGGCCGAGGAGCCTCACCGCATAGCAATCGGGGTGCGAGGCGAGGGATGCGGCGAGAAGGACCCAACGGCTAGACGGAAGAGGCTTCAGGGCCGCCTCGGAATGGTCCAAGCATCGGACGCGCTTGGGGCGACTACCAATGACAACCCCTTATCCCGCGACGCGTCCGATACACAGATAGTTCCGAGGCGGCCGAGGAGCCTCACCGCATAGCAATCGGGGTGCGAGGCGAGGGATGCGGCGAGAAGGACCCAACGGCTAGACGGAAGAGGCTTCAGGGCCGCCTCGGAATGGTCCAAGCATCGGACGCGCTTGGGGCGACTACCAGTGACAACCCCTTATCCCGCGACGCGTCCGATACACAGATAGTTCCGAGGCGGCCGAGGAGCCTCACCGCATAGCAATCGGGGTGCGAGGCGAGGGATGCGGCGAGAAGGACCCAACGGCTAGACGGAAGAGGCTTCAGGGCCGCCTCGGAATGGTCCAAGCATCGGACGCGCTTGGGGCGACTACCGTTGCCAACCCCTTATCCCGCGATGCGTCTGATACACAGATAGTTCCGAGGCGGCCGAGGAGCCTCACCGCATAGCAATCGGGTTGCGAGGCAGATTATTGGGAAGGGAACCCCCTGGGATGCGGCTCAAGCAGTGCCCAAAGGGACTGGAATGCGGAATCACATCGAGAGACCCAAATGCTATACGAGGGCTCAAATCGAATTATCGATTTGGCCACGACATGGACGCATCGGAACGACTACCTTTGCCGAACCACTCGCAATTGCATCCATACCGAAACCAATAGACATTTCCGTTAGAGCCCTCGCATAGCATTCGGGAATCTCGCATGCCCCTCTAAATCGACCAATGCTGGCGCTCAATGAAAATCCGAGCGCTACCACCGTTCGAGCGCCAGCATTGGTCGAGTTAGAGGGGCACGGGGGAGAATGCTCCAGTCAACACCTCCCCTATATAAGTTATTTGTCCGATTCTCGCACAACCGTAGTCTGCCTCGTCGAATCAAACAACGGTCCCAGATTCCGACTTCCGTTCCGTAGAGACCCAAAAGCTAGATGGAGGCTCGCAAGAAAGAGAGTCGGCGCATAGCAATCGGGTTTCTCGAACGTTTAGGGACCGAGCTCACTTGCGGATAGGGCAAAATCCGCCAAGCAACCCAAAAGCTAGACGGGGGCTCGAATCGAATCGCCTAGGCGGCCACAACAACGACGTGTTGGATCGACTACCAGTGCCAAACCATTCAGCAAGACTAGTCTGTGTCGAGGCCGGATAGAGATTCTCAGAGAGCGCCCGCATAGCATTTAGGAGACCTGCCGCGTCCCTCACACTCGACAAATGGTGGTGCACGTTTATAAATCCGAGCGATCCCAACCCTTTCAAGCACCAACATCGGTCGAGATAGAGGGGCACGGAGGGGGCTGCGTGAGACAACACAGTCCCCTATATAAGTTATTTGTCCGATTCTCACACATCCGAAGAATGGTCATCAAATCGGACAACAGCCCAAACTTCCGACTTCCGTCCCAGAAAGCCCAAGAGCTATCTAAAACGTTCATGGCCGGAACTCGATCGCGGCTATACCAGTCCGCCAAGCAACCCAAAAGCTAGACTGGAGCTCTAGTCGAATCACCTCTGTGGCCATTGCAAGGACGTGTTGGAGCGACTACCATTGCCGAACCATTCCGCAGGTCGAGTCCATACCAAGGCCGCATAGAGATTCACGATGAGCTCCTGCATAGCAATCAGGAGACTTGCCGTGTCCATCACAATCGATAAATCCTGGTGCAAGATTTTTGCATCCGAGCGCTCCAACCAGTCGAGCACCAGCATCAATCGACATAAACGGGCACGGGGGGAGGATGCTCGAGAACACTACCTCCCCTATATAAGTTATTTGTCCGATTCTCAAGCAGCCGAAGTCTGGTCATCGAATCGGGTCAAAGACCACAACTTCCGACTTTACCCACAATGCAAGTCATCGAATCGAACATCGGCCCCCGAGTCGGACTCCATGCGTATGTCAGGTCATCGGACCCAAATTCCGCCTTCCTGCGCATGGCGGGCCATCAATATCAACTCGGTCATCGGACCCAAACTCCGCCTTTTTGCGTATGGCACGCCTTCAAATCGGTCATCGGACCCAAATTCCGCCTTCCTGTGCATGGCGGGCCATCAACATCAACTCGGTCATCGGACCCAAATTCCGCCTTTCTGCGCATGGCACGCCATCAACTCGGTCATCGGACCCAAATTCCGCCTTCCTGCGCATGGCAGGTCATCGGACACAAATTCAGACCTCGCCAATATGCCTACGTATCGAATCGGTCATCGGACCCAACTTCCGACTTCATCCATACTGTAGGGTCTTTGAGGTTGGCGCGGTGCGCTCAACCCAGGGAGTCGACCCATCGAAGCATACACCTCCCCTATATAAGCTATTTGTCCGATTCCCACACCTGTGTAGTTTGCACCTCTGACCAGGACATCGACCCCAACTTCCGAACTCGACTGCAACGACGGCACCAGCGCCTTGGTGCGCACCTTGCGACGCACAGTCCCAACATTCGCCTTCCTGCACATGGCAGGTCATCGGACCCAAATTCCGACCTCGCGAGTATGCCTACATATCGAATCGGTCATCGGACCCAACTTCCGACTTCATCCATACCGTAGGGTCTTTGAGGTTGGCGCGGTGCGCTCAACCCGGGGAGTCGACCCAACGAAGCATACACCTCCCCTATATAAGCTATTTGTCCGATTCCCACACCTGTGTAGTTTGCACCTCCGATCAAGACATCGACCCCAACTTCCGAACTCGCCTCCAACGACCGAACCAGCGCCTTGGTGCGCACCTTGCAACGCACAGTGCCAACATTCGCCTTCCTGCACGTGGCAGGTCATCGGACCCAAATTCCGACCTCGCGAGTATGCCTACATATCGAATCGGTCATCGGACCCAACTTCCGACTTCATCCATACCGTAGGGTCTTTGAGGTTGGCGCGGTGCGCTCAACCCGGGGAGTCGACCCAACGAAGCATACACCTCCCCTATATAAGCTATTTGTCCGATTCCCACACCTGTGTAGCTTGCACCTCCGATCAGGACATCGACCCCAACTTCCGAACTCGACTAAAAAGACCGCACCAGCGCCTTGGTGTGCACCTTGCAACGCACAGTGTCAACATTCGCCTTCCTGCACATGGCAGGTCATCGGACCCAAATTCCGACCTCATGAGCATACCTACTAATCGAATTGGTCATCGGACCCAACTTCCGACTTCATCCATACCGTAGGGTCTTTGAGGTTGGCGCGGTGCGCTCAACCTGGGGAGTCGACCCATCGAAGCATACACCTCCCCTATATAAGCTATTTGTCCGATTCCGACACCTGTGTAGTTTGCACCTCCGCTCAGGACATCGACCCCAACTTCCGAACTCGCCTGCAACGACCGAACCAGCGCCTTGGTGCGCACCAAAAGTGCGCACTTTTGGAGGGCACTTTTGTGCGCTCCAAAGGTGCGCACTTTTGGAGGGCACTTTTCTGCGCTCCAAAGGTGCGCACTTTTGGAGGGCACTTTTTGGAGGGCACTTTTCTGCGCTCCAAAGGTGCGCACTTTTGGAGGGCACTTTTTGGAGGGCACTTTTCTGCGCTCCAAAGGTGCGCACTTTTGGAGGGCACTTTTTGGAGGGCACTTTTCTGCGCTCCAAAGGTGCGCACTTTTGGAGGGCACTTTTTGGAGGGCACTTTTCTGCGCTCCAAAGGTGCGCACTTTTGGAGGGCACTTTTTGGAGGGCACTTTTCTGCGCTCCAAAGGTGCGCACTTTTGGAGGGCACTTTTCTGCGCTCCAAAGGTGCGCACTTTTGGAGGGCACTTTTTGGAGGGCACTTTTCTGCGCTCCAAAGGTGCGCACTTTTGGAGGGCACTTTTTGGAGGGCACTTTTCTGCGCTCCAAAGGTGCGCACTTTTGGAGGGCACTTTTTGGAGGGCACTTTTCTGCGCTCCAAAGGTGCGCACTTTTGGAGGGCACTTTTGTGCACTCCAAAGGTGCGCACTTTTGGAGGGCACTTTTCCTGTGCTCCAAAGGTGCACACCTAGGTGAGCACCTTCGACCACACCTTGTAGCACACCAAACTCTGACTTTCGACTTCATCCGCAATGCAGGGTCTTTGAGGTTGGCGCAATGCGCACAACCAGGGGAGTCGACCCATCAAACCCAACACCTCCCCTATATAAGCTATTTGTCTGATTCTCATACATGCGTAGCCTGCAGGAGCAATTAGGACATCGACCCCAACTTTCGGCTTCTAAACGAAAACAAGGTCTTTGAGGTTGGTGTAATGCGAACAACTAGGGGAGTCAACCCATCAAACCCAACACCTCCCCTATATAAGCTATTTGTCTGATTCTCATACATGTGTAGTCTACAGGAGCAATTAGGACATCGACCCCAACTTTTGACTTCTTAACGAAAACAAGGTCTTTGAGGTTGACGTAATGCGCACAACCAGGGGAGTCGACCCATCAAACCCAACACCTCCCCTATATAAGCTATTTGTCCGATTCTCATACATGTGTAGCCTGCAGGAGCCATTAGGACATTGACCCCAACTTTTGACTTCTTAACGAAAACAAGGTCTTTGAGGTTGGCGTAATGCGCACAACCAAGGGAGTTGACCCATCAAACCCAACACCTCCCCTATATAAGCTATTTGTCTGATTCTCATACATGTGTAGCCTGCAACAACGATTAGGACATCCACCCCAACTTCTGAATTCGTCTGCGTTGACCGCACCAAAGGTGCACGCCTTGGTGCTCACCAAAATCCGACTTCCGACTTCTTCTGCTATGCGGGGTCTTTGAGGTTGGCGCAGTGCGCACAACCAGGGGAGTCAACCCACCGAATGCAACACCTCCCCTATATAAGCTATTTGTCTGATTCTCATACATGCGTAGACTGCAGCAATGATTAGGACATCCACCCCAACTTTTGACTTCTTAAACAAGACAGGGTCTTTGAAGTTGGTGCAGTGCACACAACCAGGGGAGTCGACCCATCAAACGCAACACCTCCCCTATATAAAGCTATTTGTCCGATTCTCATACGTGTAGTCTGCAGCAGCGATTAGGACATCGACCCCAACTTCCGAATTCGTTTGCATTGACCGCACCAAAGGTGCACGCCTTGGTGTGCACCCTGGAGTGCACTTTGGTGCTCACCTCGGTGCACACTTTGGTGTGCACCTCGGTGTGCACCAAAGGTGCGCACCTTGGAGCGCACCAAAGGTGTACACTTTGGAGCGCACCACATAGGGTCTTTGAGAGGTTGGCGCAGTGCGCACACCAAGGTGGGTGTTGAGGTGCGTGCCGAGGTGGGTGGGTGCTAGGGTGCGCTCCATGGTGGGTGCCAGGGTGGGTGCGTGCTAGGGTGGATTCCAAAGAGGGTCATAGGGTGGGTGCCAAGGTGGGTTGGTGATATAGTGGGTTCAAAGGTGGGTACTAGGGTGGGTTCCAAGGTGGGTCACAAGTTGGGTGCCAGGATGCGTGGGTGTTAGGTTGGGTGCCAAGGTGGGCTCCTGCGTGGGTGGGTGCTAGGGTGGGTTTCAAGGTGGACGCGAGGGCGGGTGCCAAGGTGGGTAACAAGTTGGGTGTTAGGATGGGTGAGTGCTAGAGTGGGTGCCAAGGTGGGTGGGTGCTAAGGTGGATGCCAAGGTGGTTCACAGGGTGGGTGGGTTCTAGGGTGAGTTCCAAGGTGGGTCACAGGTTCAGTGCTAGGGTGGGTGTCAAGGCGGGTGTCGAGGTGCCTGGGTGCTAGGGTGTGGATGCCAATGTGGGTCATAGGGTGGGTACTAGGGTGGGCTGCAATGTGGGTGCCAAGGTGGGTAACATGCTCGGTGGGTTCTAAATTGGGTGCCAGGGTGGGTGTGCACCCACCTTGCCCGAGGTGGGTGCCAAGGTGCCAGTGTGGGTGGGTGCTAAGGTGGATGCCAAGGTGGGTGAGAAGGTGGGTGATAGGTTGAGTGGTAGGATGGGTGGGTGCCAAGATGGGTCACAGGGTGGGTGCAAGGGTGGGTAGGTGCTAGGGTTGGTGTCAGGGTGGGTGGGTGCTAGGTTGGGTTCCAAGGTGGGTGCGAGGGTGAGTGTCAAGGTGGGTCACAGGTTAGGTGCTAGGATGGGTGAGTGCTAGGGTGCAAAGGTGCCAGGGTGGGTGCTAGGATGGGTCGATGCTAGGGTGAGTGGCAAGGTGGGTCCACAAGTGTCAAGGTGGGTGCCGAGGTGGGTGCCAAGTCGGCGACTGCTATGGTGGATGCCAAGGTGGGTCACGGGGTGGGTGCCAAGTTGCTAGGTTGGGTTCCAAGGTGGGTGCCAACGTGGGTGCTAGGGTGCGTGGGTTAAAGGGTGTGTCACAACGTGGGTGCCAGGATGGGTGCGCACCCACACTGGCCAAGACGGGTGCGGGTGCAAGGTTGGGTTCCAAGCCCGGTCACAGGCTGGGTGCTAGGATGGGTGGGTGCCAAGGTGGGCACCAGGGTGGGTGCACCCACCCTGGCCAAGGTGGGTCACGGGGTGGGTCCTAGGGTGGGTAACGGGGTGGGTACTAAGGTGCGTGCCAAGGTGGGTCATAGGGTGGGTGCCAAGGTGGGCACCAGGGTGGGTGTGCACCAACCCTAGCCAGGGTAGGTCACGGGGTGGTTGTCGGGGTGGGCGTCAAGGAGCCAAGGTGGGTGGCAAGTAGCCAAGTTGCGTGCCAAGGTGGGTGTCGGGGTGGGTGCCAAGGATCCAAGGTGGGTGCCAAGGAACCAAGGTGGGTGTCTGGGTGGGTGCCGAGGTGGGAGCCAGGGTGGGTCCCAAGGTGAGTGCAAAGGTGGGTGCCAGGGTCAAGGTGAGTGCCAATGTGGGTTCCAAGGTGCCAGGGTCAGGGTGAGTGCCAATGTGGGTTCAAAGGTGCTAAGTTGGGTGCGAGGTTGGGTGCGAGGGTGGGTGGGTGCCAAGGTGTGCTAGGTGGAAGCCCGGGTGGGTCGGCATCCCATGGGTGTCGAGTTGGGTGCCTGATGGGTGCTTCTTGTCAAGTTTTAGTCGTCGGGACTCATTTCGAGCCTTAGAGGTCGTTTCTTGTCCGGTTGCCCTGTCTTCGACCTGGGAACCCAATTTTGGTCCTCGGGTCCCATTTTTTTTTGTCTCGCATCCCACTTTTGGCCTGTGGCCTTTTCGGGGTCGATTCTCGTTTTGGGCATCAGAGCATGTTTCTTCTCCTAAAACCCAATATTTGTTTATTAAGTCTCGGAACACATTTTTGTTCTCGTGGACCCATCATGGGTCTTGGAACGCATTTGTGGTCCTTGGGTCCCATTTTGCATCCCGAAACTTGTGTTTTGGTGCTTGATCCCTATTTTGGGTGCCCACCTTGCACCAAGTGCGCACCCGGGGCAAACCGAGCGCCTTGGTGCACCGGGGCAAGATCGAGCGTGCACCCGAGGCGCCCCGAACATGCACCAAGGTGCACTCGGCCCACATGTGAGCGCAGGTCGTTGCGCCCGAGGTGGTGTGTGGGCACCGCGTTGCAGACGGGACACTGCACGCACACGACGCCCCCTCCAGGTGCACGCACGTAGGCCGGGCCGGGTGCACACCCGACGCCCTAGCAAGGTGCGCGCACCCGGGCAGGGCTCACACTTGGCGAACGGGGCGCACTTCGCGAGGGAGGGTGTGCACCTCGACGGGGGTGGGTGGCCGGGGTGGATTCGCACGTGGGTCGCGGTTTGCTAAGTACACACTGCGACAAGCTCATAACGGGTGCGATCATACCAGCGTTAGTGCACCGGATCCCATCAGAACTCCGCAGTTAAGCGCGCTTGGGCCGGAGTAGTACTGGGATGGGTGACCTCCCGGGAAGTCCCGGTGTTGCACCCTTTTTTAGTTTTTCGCCGGGCGTCGCAATGCTATTTGAATAAACCTTTTGCCCGTTTGCGTTCTCGTCGGGGCCGGGCCGGGCCGGGGTGCGCTGCCCGCACTACCGCGCGCGCGGGGGCGACACCGAGCGCGCACCCGAGGCGCCCCGAGCACACAGGCCACGGTGCAACCCGGGCGTTGTGCGCGCACCCCGGTGCGCCCGAGGTGCTGCGCGCGCACCCAGGTGAAATCGGTGTGCACCTCGGCCAGTGCGCGCTCGGTCGAGTCGCGCACGTTGGCCAAGGTGCACGGTGATGTTTCTTACTCTAAGGTTCCGCACCAGACGCCCGGGACAGGTGAGCGAAGCTGGGCGGGGCCGGGTGCGCGGCCGGGGCAGGTGCACGCAGCTGGAGAGAGCTTTGGAGCACACTTCGGAGCGCACCAATGATGCGCTCCATTCAAAAGTTTCCTGAAAAGGCAAAAAAAGTTGAGATTATAGAATTTCCCACTTGAGAGATTGTAAAAAAAAAAAATTTAAAATGAAGGAAACGCGGGTGCCAAGGTGTGCGCAGCCCAGCCAAGGTGTGCGCACCAAGGCGCCCACCCTGGCGAAGGTGCACGCAAGGTGCGCACCCGAGGCAAACCGGACAATTAACCCAACTTTCGACTTCGCGCGCACCTTGGAGCGCACTTCGGAGCGCTCCTTGGTGCGCACCAATCTTGGGCACCTCGGAGTGCACCATGGCGCCCACCAAGGTGCGCACCCGGGGCAAACCGAGCTCCGACTTCGTGCGCACCTTGGAGCGCACGAAAGGTGCGCACCATGGCGCCCACCAAGGTGCGCAGCCCAGCCAAGGCGTGCGCATCAAGGTGCGCACCCTGGCGAAGGTGCGCACCCGGGGCAAACCGAGCTCCGACTTCGTGCGCACCTTGGAGCGCACAAAAGGTGCGCAACCCAGCCAAGGTGTGCGCACCCCGGTCAAACCGAGCTCCGAATCGTGCGCACCAGAGGTGCACGCCATCGTGCGCACCTTGGAGCACACTTCGGAGCCCTCCTTGGTGCGCGCCGATGTTGCGCACCTCGGAGCGCACCCGGGGAAAACAATGCAATTAACCCGACTTTCGACTTCGTGGGCACCTCGGAGCGCTCTCGGGTTCGCACCTCGGAGCACACCGAGGTGCGCACCTTTGATGCGCTGCCTTCACCAATTTCCAGAAAAGGCAAGAAAACATTGAGAAGGTGTGCGCACCGAGGTGCCCACCCTGGCGAAGGTGCACGCGAGGTGCGCACCCGGGGCAAACCGGGCTCCGACTTCGTGCACGCCGCACCTTGGAGCACACTTCGGAGCGCTCCTTGGTGCGCACCAGGGCGCGCAACCCAGCCGAGGTGCCCACCCCGGCGAAGGTGCACGCGAGGTGCGCACCCGGGGCAAACCGGGCTCCGACTTCGTGCACGCCATGGTGCCCACCGCGGCGAAGGTGCACGCGAGGTGCGCACCCGGGGCAAACCGGGCTCCGACTTCGTGCACGCCGCACCTTGGAGCACACTTCGGAGCGCTCCTTGGTGCGCACCATGGTGCCCACCAGGGCGCGCAACCCCGCCGAAGGTGCACGCGAGGTGCGCACCCGGGGCAAACCGGGCTCCGACTTCGTGCACGCCGCACCTTGGAGCACACTTCGGAGCGCTCCTTGGTGCGCACCATGGTGCCCACCAGGGCGCGCAACCCCGCCGAAGGTGCACGCGAGGTGCGCACCCGGGGCAAACCGGGCTCCGACTTCGTGCACGCCATGGTGCGCACCGCGGCGAAGGTGCGCACCCGGGGCAAACCGGGCTCCGACTTCGTGCACGCCGCACCTTGGAGCACACTTCGGAGCGCTCCTTGGTGCGCACCAGGGCGCGCAACCCAGCCGAGGTGCCCACCCCGGCGAAGGTGCACGCGAGGTGCGTACCCGGGGCAAACCGGGCTCCGACTTCGTGCACGCCGCACCTTGGAGCACACTTCGGAGCGCTCCTTGGTGCGCACCATGGTGCCCACCAGGCCGCGCAACCCAGCCAAGGTGTGCGCACCAAGGTGCACGCGAGGTGCGCACCCGGGGCAAACCGGGGTCCGACTTCGTGCACGCCGCACCTTGGAGCACACATCGGGGCGCTCCCGGGTTCGCACCGGCGTTGCGCACCGTGGTGGGCACCTCGGAGCACACCAAGGTGGGCAGCGAGGTGCGCACCTTTGATGCGATGCCTTCACTAATTTCCATAAAAGGCAAAAAAAAAACGAGATTTTAAAATTTCCGTTTTGAAAGATAGTGAGAAAAAGGGAATGCTGGTGCCATCTTGAGCCCGCCCTGGTGCGCAGCCCAGCCAAGGTGTGCGCACCAAGGTGCCCACCCTGGCGAAGGTGCGCGCCCGGGCAATTAACCCAACTTCCAACTTTGCGCGCGCCAGGGTGGGAGCGCACCCAACAACCGGGCCTGGGAAGAGCCAATGCGAGAAACCCCACCAAACGCTCTGACAAAAAAAGAGGGGGCGCTCCAGTAACCCCGCTTCGGAGCGCACCCTGGGCAAACCCAGCCAAGGTGCCCACCCCGGCCAAGGTGCAGGCGAGGTGCGCACCCGGGGCAAACCGGGCTCCGACAACGTGCACGCCGCACCTTGGAGCACACTTCGTAGCGCTCCCGGGTGCGCACCTCAGAGCACACCAAGGTGGGCAGCGAGGTGCGCACCTTTGATGCGCTGCCTTCACTAATTTCCAGAAAAGGCAAAAAAAAAAGGAGATTTTAAAATTTCCGTTTTGAAAGATAGTGAAAAAAACGGAACGCGCGTGCCATCTTGAGCCCGCCCTGGTGCGCAGCCCAGGTAAGGTGCCCACCCTGGCAAAGGTGCGCACCCGGGCAATTAACCCTACTTCCGACTTCGTGCGCGCCAGGGTGGCAACCGGGCCTCGGAAGAGCCAATGCGAGAAACCCCACCAAACGCTCCGACAAAAAAAGAGGCGGCGCTCCAATAACCCCGCTTCGGAGCGCAGCCGGGGCAAACCCAGCCAAGGTGCCCACCCCGACGAAGGTGCACGCGAGGTGCGCACCCGGGGCAAACCGGGCTCCGACAACGTGCACGCAGCACCTTGGAGCACACTTCGAAGCACTCCCGGGTGCCCACCGGCGTTGCGCACCGTGGTGGGCAGCGAGGTGCGCACCTTTGATGCGCTGCCTTCACTAATTTCCAGAAAAAGGCAAAAAAAAATGAGATTTTAAAATTTCCGTTTTGAAAGATAGTGAAAAAAAAGGAACGCGGGTGCCATCTTGAGCCCGCCCTGGTGCGCAGCCCAGGCAAGGCATGCGCACCAAGGTGCCCACCCGAGGTGCACACCCGGGGCAAACCGGGCTCCGACTTCGTGCAGGCCGCACCTTGGAGCACACTTCGGAGCGCTCCTTGGTGCGCACCATGGTGCCCACCAGGGCGCGCAACCCAGCCAAGGTCTGCACACCAAGGTGCCCACCCCGGCGAAGGTGCACGCGAGGTGCGCACCCGGGGCAAACCGGGCTCCGACTTCGTGCACGCCATGGTGCCCACCGCGGCGAAGGTGCACGCGAGGTGCGCACCCGGGGCAAACCGGGCTCCGACTTCGTGCACGCCGCACCTTGGAGCACACTTCGGAGCGCTCCTTGGTGCGCACCATGGTGCCCACCAGGGCGCGCAACCCAGCCAAGGTGTGCGCACCAAGGTGCACGCGAGGTGCGCACCCGGGGCAAACCGGGGTCCGACTTCGTGCACGCCGCACCTTGGAGCACACATCGGAGCGCTCCCAGGTTCGCACCAGCGTTGCGCACCTTTGATGCGCTGCCTTCACTAATTTCCAGAAAAGGCAAAAAAAAACGAGATTTTAAAATTTCCGTTCTGAAAGATAGTGAAAAAAACGGAACGCGGGTGCCATCTTGAGCCCTTCCTGGTGCGCAGCCCAGGCAAGTTGTGCGCACCAAGGTGCCCACCCTGGCGGAGGTGCGCGCCCGGGGCAATCCGGGCTCCGACTTCGTGCACTGCATGGTGCCCACCAAGGCGCGCAACCCAGCCAAGGTGCCCACCGCAGCGAAGGTGCACGCGAGGTGCGCACCCGAGGTGCACACCCGGGGCAAACCGGGCTCCGACTTCGTGCACGCCGCACCTTGGAGCACACTTCAGAGCGCTCCTTGGTGCGCACCAGGGCGCGCAACCCAACCAAGGTCTGCACACCAAGGTGCTCACCCCGGCGAAGGTG
>NW_026728948.1:215000-230000 GCF_030272615.1 Cryptomeria japonica
GGCTGAAAGCAAGGTCGACTCGGAGCGGTCTATGCATCGGGCGCGCTTGGGGCGACTACCAGTGCCAACCCCTTATCCCGCGACGCGTCCGACAAAGAGAACGTTCCAAGGCGGCAGAGGAGGTTACCAGCCGAAGGATGCAGTAGCAATAACAGGTATAGTTCCGCGGCGGCCGAGAAGACTCACCGCATAGGAATCGGGATGCGAGGCGAGGGATGCGGCGGGAAGGCCCCGACGGCTAAACGGAAGAGGCTGCAGGGCCGCCTCGGAATGGTCCAAGCATCGGATGCGATTGGGACGACTACCAGTGCCAACCCCTTATCCCGCGATGCGTCCGATACACAGATAGTTCCAAGGCGGCCGAGGAGCCTCACCGCATATCAATCGGGGTGCGAGGCGAGGGATGGGGCGGGAAGGCCCCAACGGCTAGACGGAAGAGGCTTCAGGGCCACCTCGGAATGGTCCAAGCATCGGACGCGCTTGGGGCGACTGCCAGTGCCAACCCCTTATCCCGCGATGCGTCCGATACACAGATGGTTCCAAGGCGGCCGAGGAGCCTCACCGCATAGCAATCGGGGGTGCGAGGCGAGGGATGGGGCGGGAAGGCCCCAACGGCTAGACGGAAGAGGCTTCAGGGCCGCCTAGGAATGGTCCAAGCATCGGACACGCTTGGGGCGACTACCAGTGACAGCCCCCTATCCCGCGATGCGTCCGATACGAAGATGGTTCCAAGGCGGCCGAGGAGCCTCACCGCATAGCAATCGGGGTGCGAGGTGGGGGATGCGGCGAGATGGCCCCAACGGCTAGACGGAAGAGGCCACAGGGCCGCGTCGGAATAGTCCAAGCATCGGACGCGCTTGGGGCGACTACCAGTGACAACCCCTTATCCCGCGATGCGTCCGATACGAAGATAGTTCCAAGGCGGCCGAGGAGCCTCACCGCATAGCAATCGGGGTGCGAGGTGGGGGATGCGGCGAGATGGCCCCAACGGCTAGACGGAAGAGGCTGCAGGGCCGCCTCGGAATAGTCCAAGCATCGGACGCGCTTGGGGCCACTACCAGTGACAACCCCTTATCCCGCAATGCGTCCGATACGAAGATAGTTCCAAGGCGGCCGAAGAGCCTCACCGCATAGCAATCGGGGTGCGAGGTGGGGGATGCGGCGAGATGGCCCCAACGGCTAGACGGAAGAGGCCACAGGGCCGCCTCGGAATAGTCCAAGCATCGGACGCGCTTGGGGCGACTACCAGTGACAACCCCTTATCCCGCGATGCGTCCGATACGAAGATAGTTCCCAGGCGGCCGAGGAGCCTCACCGCATAGCAATCGGGGTGCGAGGCGAGGGATGCGGCGAGATGGCCCCAAAGGCTAGACGGAAGAGGCTGCAGGGCTGCCTCGGAATAGTCCAAGCATCGGACGCGCTTGGGGCGACTACCACTGCCAACCCCTTATCCCGCGATGCGTCCGATACACAGATAGTTCCGAGGCGGCCGAGGAGGTGGGGGATGCAGCGAGATGGCCCCAACGGCTAGACGGAAGAGGCTGCAGGGCCGCCTCGGAATAGTCCAAGCATCGGACGCGCTTGGGGCGACTACCAGTGACAACCCCTTATCCCGCGATGCGTCCGATACACAGATAGTTCCGAGGCGGCCAAGGAGCCTCACCGCATAGCAATCGTGGTGCGAGGTGGGGGATGCGGCGAGATGGCCCCAACGGCTAGACGGAAGAGGCTGCAGGGCCGCCTCGGAATGGTCCAAGCATCGGATGCGCTTGGGGCGACTACCACTGCCAACCCCTTATCCCGCGATGCGTCCGATACACAGATAGTTCCAAGGCGGCCGAGGAGCCTCACAGCATAGCAATCAGGGTGCGAGGCGAGGGATGCGGCGAGAAAGCCCCAACGGCTAGAGGGAAGAGGCTTCAGGTCCGCCTCGGAATGGTCCAAGCATCGGACGCGCTTGGGGCGACTACCAGTGACAACCCCTTATCCCGCGACGCGTCCGATACACAGATAGTTCCAAGGCGGCCGAGGAGCCTCACCGCATAGCAATCGGGGTGCGAGGCGAGGGATGCGGCGAGAAGGACCCAACGGCTACACGGAAGAGGCTTCGGGGCCGCCTCGGAATGGTCCAAGCATCGGACGCGCTTGGGGCGACTACCAGTGACAACCCCTTATCCCGCGACGCGTCCGATACACAGATAGTTCCAAGGCGGCCGAGGAGCCTCACCGCATAGCAATCGGGGTGCGAGGCGAGGGATGCGGCGAGAAGGACCCAACGGCTACACGGAAGAGGCTTCGGGGCCGCCTCGGAATGGTCCAAGCATCGGACGCGCTTGGGGCGACTACCAGTGACAACCCCTTATCCCGCGACGCGTCCGATACACAGATAGTTCCAAGGCGGCCGAGGAGCCTCACCGCATAGCAATCGGGGTGCGAGGCGAGGGATGCGGCGAGAAGGACCCAACGGCTAGACGGAAGAGGCTTCGGGTCCGCCTCGGAATGGTCCAAGCATCGGACGCGCTTGGGGCGACTACCAGTGACAACCCCTTATCCCGCGACGCGTCCGATACACAGATAGTTCCAAGGCGGCCGAGGAGCCTCACCGCATAGCAATCGGGGTGCGAGGCGAGGGATGCGGCGAGAAGGACCCAACGGCTAGACGGAAGAGGCTTCGGGTCCGCCTCGGAATGGTCCAAGCATCGGACGCGCTTGGGGCGACTACCAGTGACAACCCCTTATCCCGCGACGCGTCCGATACACAGATAGTTCCAAGGCGGCCGAGGAGCCTCACCGCATAGCAATCGGGGTGCGAGGCGAGGGATGCGGCGAGAAGGACCCAATGGCTAGACGGAAGAGGCTTCGGGTCCGCCTCGGAATGGTCCAAGCATCGGACGCGCTTGGGGCGACTACCAGTGACAACCCCTTATCCCGCGACGCGTCCGATACACAGATAGTTCCGAGGCGGCCGAGGAGCCTCACCGCATAGCAATCGGGGTGCGAGGCGAAGGATGCGGCGAGAAGGACCCAACGGCTAGACGGAAGAGGCTTCGGGTCCGCCTCGGAATGGTCTAAGCATCGGACGCGCTTGGGGCGACTACCAGTGACAACCCCTTATCCCGCGACGCGTCCGATACACAGATAGTTCCAAGGCGGCCGAGGAGCCTCACCGCATAGCAATCGGGGTGCGAGGCGAGGGATGCGGCGAGAAGGACCCAACGGCTAGACGGAAGAGGCTTCAGGGCCGCCTCGGAATGGTCCAAGCATCGAACGCGCTTGGGGCGACTACCAGTGACAACCCCTTATCCCGCGACGCGTCCGATACACAGATAGTTCCGAGGCGGCCGAGGAGCCTCACCGCATAGCAATCGGGGTGCGAGGCGAGGGATGCGGCGAGAAGGACCCAACGGCTAGACGGAAGAGGCTTCAGGGCCGCCTCGGAATGGTCCAAGCATCGGACGCGCTTGGGGCGACTACCAGTGACAACCCCTTATCCCGCGACGCGTCCGATACACAGATAGTTCCGAGGCGGCCGAGGAGCCTCACCGCATAGCAATCGGGGTGCGAGGCGAGGGATGCGGCGAGAAGGACCCAACGGCTAGATGGAAGAGGCTTCAGGGCCGCCTCGGAATGGTCCAAGCATCGGACGCGCTTGGGGCGACTACCAATGACAACCCCTTATCCCGCGACGCGTCCGATACACAGATAGTTCCGAGGCGGCCGAGGAGCCTCACCGCATAGCAATCGGGGTGCGAGGCGAGGGATGCGGCGAGAAGGACCCAACGGCTAGACGGAAGAGGCTTCAGGGCCGCCTCGGAATGGTCCAAGCATCGGACGCGCTTGGGGCGACTACCAGTGACAACCCCTTATCCCGCGACGCGTCCGATACACAGATAGTTCCGAGGCGGCCGAGGAGCCTCACCGCATAGCAATCGGGGTGCGAGGCGAGGGATGCGGCGAGAAGGACCCAACGGCTAGACGGAAGAGGCTTCAGGGCCGCCTCGGAATGGTCCAAGCATCGGACGCGCTTGGGGCGACTACCGTTGCCAACCCCTTATCCCGCGATGCGTCTGATACACAGATAGTTCCGAGGCGGCCGAGGAGCCTCACCGCATAGCAATCGGGTTGCGAGGCAGATTATTGGGAAGGGAACCCCCTGGGATGCGGCTCAAGCAGTGCCCAAAGGGACTGGAATGCGGAATCACATCGAGAGACCCAAATGCTATACGAGGGCTCAAATCGAATTATCGATTTGGCCACGACATGGACGCATCGGAACGACTACCTTTGCCGAACCACTCGCAATTGCATCCATACCGAAACCAATAGACATTTCCGTTAGAGCCCTCGCATAGCATTCGGGAATCTCGCATGCCCCTCTAAATCGACCAATGCTGGCGCTCAATGAAAATCCGAGCGCTACCACCGTTCGAGCGCCAGCATTGGTCGAGTTAGAGGGGCACGGGGGAGAATGCTCCAGTCAACACCTCCCCTATATAAGTTATTTGTCCGATTCTCGCACAACCGTAGTCTGCCTCGTCGAATCAAACAACGGTCCCAGATTCCGACTTCCGTTCCGTAGAGACCCAAAAGCTAGATGGAGGCTCGCAAGAAAGAGAGTCGGCGCATAGCAATCGGGTTTCTCGAACGTTTAGGGACCGAGCTCACTTGCGGATAGGGCAAAATCCGCCAAGCAACCCAAAAGCTAGACGGGGGCTCGAATCGAATCGCCTAGGCGGCCACAACAACGACGTGTTGGATCGACTACCAGTGCCAAACCATTCAGCAAGACTAGTCTGTGTCGAGGCCGGATAGAGATTCTCAGAGAGCGCCCGCATAGCATTTAGGAGACCTGCCGCGTCCCTCACACTCGACAAATGGTGGTGCACGTTTATAAATCCGAGCGATCCCAACCCTTTCAAGCACCAACATCGGTCGAGATAGAGGGGCACGGAGGGGGCTGCGTGAGACAACACAGTCCCCTATATAAGTTATTTGTCCGATTCTCACACATCCGAAGAATGGTCATCAAATCGGACAACAGCCCAAACTTCCGACTTCCGTCCCAGAAAGCCCAAGAGCTATCTAAAACGTTCATGGCCGGAACTCGATCGCGGCTATACCAGTCCGCCAAGCAACCCAAAAGCTAGACTGGAGCTCTAGTCGAATCACCTCTGTGGCCATTGCAAGGACGTGTTGGAGCGACTACCATTGCCGAACCATTCCGCAGGTCGAGTCCATACCAAGGCCGCATAGAGATTCACGATGAGCTCCTGCATAGCAATCAGGAGACTTGCCGTGTCCATCACAATCGATAAATCCTGGTGCAAGATTTTTGCATCCGAGCGCTCCAACCAGTCGAGCACCAGCATCAATCGACATAAACGGGCACGGGGGGAGGATGCTCGAGAACACTACCTCCCCTATATAAGTTATTTGTCCGATTCTCAAGCAGCCGAAGTCTGGTCATCGAATCGGGTCAAAGACCACAACTTCCGACTTTACCCACAATGCAAGTCATCGAATCGAACATCGGCCCCCGAGTCGGACTCCATGCGTATGTCAGGTCATCGGACCCAAATTCCGCCTTCCTGCGCATGGCGGGCCATCAATATCAACTCGGTCATCGGACCCAAACTCCGCCTTTTTGCGTATGGCACGCCTTCAAATCGGTCATCGGACCCAAATTCCGCCTTCCTGTGCATGGCGGGCCATCAACATCAACTCGGTCATCGGACCCAAATTCCGCCTTTCTGCGCATGGCACGCCATCAACTCGGTCATCGGACCCAAATTCCGCCTTCCTGCGCATGGCAGGTCATCGGACACAAATTCAGACCTCGCCAATATGCCTACGTATCGAATCGGTCATCGGACCCAACTTCCGACTTCATCCATACTGTAGGGTCTTTGAGGTTGGCGCGGTGCGCTCAACCCAGGGAGTCGACCCATCGAAGCATACACCTCCCCTATATAAGCTATTTGTCCGATTCCCACACCTGTGTAGTTTGCACCTCTGACCAGGACATCGACCCCAACTTCCGAACTCGACTGCAACGACGGCACCAGCGCCTTGGTGCGCACCTTGCGACGCACAGTCCCAACATTCGCCTTCCTGCACATGGCAGGTCATCGGACCCAAATTCCGACCTCGCGAGTATGCCTACATATCGAATCGGTCATCGGACCCAACTTCCGACTTCATCCATACCGTAGGGTCTTTGAGGTTGGCGCGGTGCGCTCAACCCGGGGAGTCGACCCAACGAAGCATACACCTCCCCTATATAAGCTATTTGTCCGATTCCCACACCTGTGTAGTTTGCACCTCCGATCAAGACATCGACCCCAACTTCCGAACTCGCCTCCAACGACCGAACCAGCGCCTTGGTGCGCACCTTGCAACGCACAGTGCCAACATTCGCCTTCCTGCACGTGGCAGGTCATCGGACCCAAATTCCGACCTCGCGAGTATGCCTACATATCGAATCGGTCATCGGACCCAACTTCCGACTTCATCCATACCGTAGGGTCTTTGAGGTTGGCGCGGTGCGCTCAACCCGGGGAGTCGACCCAACGAAGCATACACCTCCCCTATATAAGCTATTTGTCCGATTCCCACACCTGTGTAGCTTGCACCTCCGATCAGGACATCGACCCCAACTTCCGAACTCGACTAAAAAGACCGCACCAGCGCCTTGGTGTGCACCTTGCAACGCACAGTGTCAACATTCGCCTTCCTGCACATGGCAGGTCATCGGACCCAAATTCCGACCTCATGAGCATACCTACTAATCGAATTGGTCATCGGACCCAACTTCCGACTTCATCCATACCGTAGGGTCTTTGAGGTTGGCGCGGTGCGCTCAACCTGGGGAGTCGACCCATCGAAGCATACACCTCCCCTATATAAGCTATTTGTCCGATTCCGACACCTGTGTAGTTTGCACCTCCGCTCAGGACATCGACCCCAACTTCCGAACTCGCCTGCAACGACCGAACCAGCGCCTTGGTGCGCACCAAAAGTGCGCACTTTTGGAGGGCACTTTTGTGCGCTCCAAAGGTGCGCACTTTTGGAGGGCACTTTTCTGCGCTCCAAAGGTGCGCACTTTTGGAGGGCACTTTTTGGAGGGCACTTTTCTGCGCTCCAAAGGTGCGCACTTTTGGAGGGCACTTTTTGGAGGGCACTTTTCTGCGCTCCAAAGGTGCGCACTTTTGGAGGGCACTTTTTGGAGGGCACTTTTCTGCGCTCCAAAGGTGCGCACTTTTGGAGGGCACTTTTTGGAGGGCACTTTTCTGCGCTCCAAAGGTGCGCACTTTTGGAGGGCACTTTTTGGAGGGCACTTTTCTGCGCTCCAAAGGTGCGCACTTTTGGAGGGCACTTTTCTGCGCTCCAAAGGTGCGCACTTTTGGAGGGCACTTTTTGGAGGGCACTTTTCTGCGCTCCAAAGGTGCGCACTTTTGGAGGGCACTTTTTGGAGGGCACTTTTCTGCGCTCCAAAGGTGCGCACTTTTGGAGGGCACTTTTTGGAGGGCACTTTTCTGCGCTCCAAAGGTGCGCACTTTTGGAGGGCACTTTTGTGCACTCCAAAGGTGCGCACTTTTGGAGGGCACTTTTCCTGTGCTCCAAAGGTGCACACCTAGGTGAGCACCTTCGACCACACCTTGTAGCACACCAAACTCTGACTTTCGACTTCATCCGCAATGCAGGGTCTTTGAGGTTGGCGCAATGCGCACAACCAGGGGAGTCGACCCATCAAACCCAACACCTCCCCTATATAAGCTATTTGTCTGATTCTCATACATGCGTAGCCTGCAGGAGCAATTAGGACATCGACCCCAACTTTCGGCTTCTAAACGAAAACAAGGTCTTTGAGGTTGGTGTAATGCGAACAACTAGGGGAGTCAACCCATCAAACCCAACACCTCCCCTATATAAGCTATTTGTCTGATTCTCATACATGTGTAGTCTACAGGAGCAATTAGGACATCGACCCCAACTTTTGACTTCTTAACGAAAACAAGGTCTTTGAGGTTGACGTAATGCGCACAACCAGGGGAGTCGACCCATCAAACCCAACACCTCCCCTATATAAGCTATTTGTCCGATTCTCATACATGTGTAGCCTGCAGGAGCCATTAGGACATTGACCCCAACTTTTGACTTCTTAACGAAAACAAGGTCTTTGAGGTTGGCGTAATGCGCACAACCAAGGGAGTTGACCCATCAAACCCAACACCTCCCCTATATAAGCTATTTGTCTGATTCTCATACATGTGTAGCCTGCAACAACGATTAGGACATCCACCCCAACTTCTGAATTCGTCTGCGTTGACCGCACCAAAGGTGCACGCCTTGGTGCTCACCAAAATCCGACTTCCGACTTCTTCTGCTATGCGGGGTCTTTGAGGTTGGCGCAGTGCGCACAACCAGGGGAGTCAACCCACCGAATGCAACACCTCCCCTATATAAGCTATTTGTCTGATTCTCATACATGCGTAGACTGCAGCAATGATTAGGACATCCACCCCAACTTTTGACTTCTTAAACAAGACAGGGTCTTTGAAGTTGGTGCAGTGCACACAACCAGGGGAGTCGACCCATCAAACGCAACACCTCCCCTATATAAAGCTATTTGTCCGATTCTCATACGTGTAGTCTGCAGCAGCGATTAGGACATCGACCCCAACTTCCGAATTCGTTTGCATTGACCGCACCAAAGGTGCACGCCTTGGTGTGCACCCTGGAGTGCACTTTGGTGCTCACCTCGGTGCACACTTTGGTGTGCACCTCGGTGTGCACCAAAGGTGCGCACCTTGGAGCGCACCAAAGGTGTACACTTTGGAGCGCACCACATAGGGTCTTTGAGAGGTTGGCGCAGTGCGCACACCAAGGTGGGTGTTGAGGTGCGTGCCGAGGTGGGTGGGTGCTAGGGTGCGCTCCATGGTGGGTGCCAGGGTGGGTGCGTGCTAGGGTGGATTCCAAAGAGGGTCATAGGGTGGGTGCCAAGGTGGGTTGGTGATATAGTGGGTTCAAAGGTGGGTACTAGGGTGGGTTCCAAGGTGGGTCACAAGTTGGGTGCCAGGATGCGTGGGTGTTAGGTTGGGTGCCAAGGTGGGCTCCTGCGTGGGTGGGTGCTAGGGTGGGTTTCAAGGTGGACGCGAGGGCGGGTGCCAAGGTGGGTAACAAGTTGGGTGTTAGGATGGGTGAGTGCTAGAGTGGGTGCCAAGGTGGGTGGGTGCTAAGGTGGATGCCAAGGTGGTTCACAGGGTGGGTGGGTTCTAGGGTGAGTTCCAAGGTGGGTCACAGGTTCAGTGCTAGGGTGGGTGTCAAGGCGGGTGTCGAGGTGCCTGGGTGCTAGGGTGTGGATGCCAATGTGGGTCATAGGGTGGGTACTAGGGTGGGCTGCAATGTGGGTGCCAAGGTGGGTAACATGCTCGGTGGGTTCTAAATTGGGTGCCAGGGTGGGTGTGCACCCACCTTGCCCGAGGTGGGTGCCAAGGTGCCAGTGTGGGTGGGTGCTAAGGTGGATGCCAAGGTGGGTGAGAAGGTGGGTGATAGGTTGAGTGGTAGGATGGGTGGGTGCCAAGATGGGTCACAGGGTGGGTGCAAGGGTGGGTAGGTGCTAGGGTTGGTGTCAGGGTGGGTGGGTGCTAGGTTGGGTTCCAAGGTGGGTGCGAGGGTGAGTGTCAAGGTGGGTCACAGGTTAGGTGCTAGGATGGGTGAGTGCTAGGGTGCAAAGGTGCCAGGGTGGGTGCTAGGATGGGTCGATGCTAGGGTGAGTGGCAAGGTGGGTCCACAAGTGTCAAGGTGGGTGCCGAGGTGGGTGCCAAGTCGGCGACTGCTATGGTGGATGCCAAGGTGGGTCACGGGGTGGGTGCCAAGTTGCTAGGTTGGGTTCCAAGGTGGGTGCCAACGTGGGTGCTAGGGTGCGTGGGTTAAAGGGTGTGTCACAACGTGGGTGCCAGGATGGGTGCGCACCCACACTGGCCAAGACGGGTGCGGGTGCAAGGTTGGGTTCCAAGCCCGGTCACAGGCTGGGTGCTAGGATGGGTGGGTGCCAAGGTGGGCACCAGGGTGGGTGCACCCACCCTGGCCAAGGTGGGTCACGGGGTGGGTCCTAGGGTGGGTAACGGGGTGGGTACTAAGGTGCGTGCCAAGGTGGGTCATAGGGTGGGTGCCAAGGTGGGCACCAGGGTGGGTGTGCACCAACCCTAGCCAGGGTAGGTCACGGGGTGGTTGTCGGGGTGGGCGTCAAGGAGCCAAGGTGGGTGGCAAGTAGCCAAGTTGCGTGCCAAGGTGGGTGTCGGGGTGGGTGCCAAGGATCCAAGGTGGGTGCCAAGGAACCAAGGTGGGTGTCTGGGTGGGTGCCGAGGTGGGAGCCAGGGTGGGTCCCAAGGTGAGTGCAAAGGTGGGTGCCAGGGTCAAGGTGAGTGCCAATGTGGGTTCCAAGGTGCCAGGGTCAGGGTGAGTGCCAATGTGGGTTCAAAGGTGCTAAGTTGGGTGCGAGGTTGGGTGCGAGGGTGGGTGGGTGCCAAGGTGTGCTAGGTGGAAGCCCGGGTGGGTCGGCATCCCATGGGTGTCGAGTTGGGTGCCTGATGGGTGCTTCTTGTCAAGTTTTAGTCGTCGGGACTCATTTCGAGCCTTAGAGGTCGTTTCTTGTCCGGTTGCCCTGTCTTCGACCTGGGAACCCAATTTTGGTCCTCGGGTCCCATTTTTTTTTGTCTCGCATCCCACTTTTGGCCTGTGGCCTTTTCGGGGTCGATTC
The DNA here is from genome assembly GCF_030272615.1 of Cryptomeria japonica. Classification (NCBI taxonomy): domain Eukaryota; kingdom Viridiplantae; phylum Streptophyta; class Pinopsida; order Cupressales; family Cupressaceae; genus Cryptomeria; species Cryptomeria japonica. The sequence goes on from NW_026728948.1 coordinate 225,763, forward strand.
TCGTTTTGGGCATCAGAGCATGTTTCTTCTCCTAAAACCCAATATTTGTTTATTAAGTCTCGGAACACATTTTTGTTCTCGTGGACCCATCATGGGTCTTGGAACGCATTTGTGGTCCTTGGGTCCCATTTTGCATCCCGAAACTTGTGTTTTGGTGCTTGATCCCTATTTTGGGTGCCCACCTTGCACCAAGTGCGCACCCGGGGCAAACCGAGCGCCTTGGTGCACCGGGGCAAGATCGAGCGTGCACCCGAGGCGCCCCGAACATGCACCAAGGTGCACTCGGCCCACATGTGAGCGCAGGTCGTTGCGCCCGAGGTGGTGTGTGGGCACCGCGTTGCAGACGGGACACTGCACGCACACGACGCCCCCTCCAGGTGCACGCACGTAGGCCGGGCCGGGTGCACACCCGACGCCCTAGCAAGGTGCGCGCACCCGGGCAGGGCTCACACTTGGCGAACGGGGCGCACTTCGCGAGGGAGGGTGTGCACCTCGACGGGGGTGGGTGGCCGGGGTGGATTCGCACGTGGGTCGCGGTTTGCTAAGTACACACTGCGACAAGCTCATAACGGGTGCGATCATACCAGCGTTAGTGCACCGGATCCCATCAGAACTCCGCAGTTAAGCGCGCTTGGGCCGGAGTAGTACTGGGATGGGTGACCTCCCGGGAAGTCCCGGTGTTGCACCCTTTTTTAGTTTTTCGCCGGGCGTCGCAATGCTATTTGAATAAACCTTTTGCCCGTTTGCGTTCTCGTCGGGGCCGGGCCGGGCCGGGGTGCGCTGCCCGCACTACCGCGCGCGCGGGGGCGACACCGAGCGCGCACCCGAGGCGCCCCGAGCACACAGGCCACGGTGCAACCCGGGCGTTGTGCGCGCACCCCGGTGCGCCCGAGGTGCTGCGCGCGCACCCAGGTGAAATCGGTGTGCACCTCGGCCAGTGCGCGCTCGGTCGAGTCGCGCACGTTGGCCAAGGTGCACGGTGATGTTTCTTACTCTAAGGTTCCGCACCAGACGCCCGGGACAGGTGAGCGAAGCTGGGCGGGGCCGGGTGCGCGGCCGGGGCAGGTGCACGCAGCTGGAGAGAGCTTTGGAGCACACTTCGGAGCGCACCAATGATGCGCTCCATTCAAAAGTTTCCTGAAAAGGCAAAAAAAGTTGAGATTATAGAATTTCCCACTTGAGAGATTGTAAAAAAAAAAAATTTAAAATGAAGGAAACGCGGGTGCCAAGGTGTGCGCAGCCCAGCCAAGGTGTGCGCACCAAGGCGCCCACCCTGGCGAAGGTGCACGCAAGGTGCGCACCCGAGGCAAACCGGACAATTAACCCAACTTTCGACTTCGCGCGCACCTTGGAGCGCACTTCGGAGCGCTCCTTGGTGCGCACCAATCTTGGGCACCTCGGAGTGCACCATGGCGCCCACCAAGGTGCGCACCCGGGGCAAACCGAGCTCCGACTTCGTGCGCACCTTGGAGCGCACGAAAGGTGCGCACCATGGCGCCCACCAAGGTGCGCAGCCCAGCCAAGGCGTGCGCATCAAGGTGCGCACCCTGGCGAAGGTGCGCACCCGGGGCAAACCGAGCTCCGACTTCGTGCGCACCTTGGAGCGCACAAAAGGTGCGCAACCCAGCCAAGGTGTGCGCACCCCGGTCAAACCGAGCTCCGAATCGTGCGCACCAGAGGTGCACGCCATCGTGCGCACCTTGGAGCACACTTCGGAGCCCTCCTTGGTGCGCGCCGATGTTGCGCACCTCGGAGCGCACCCGGGGAAAACAATGCAATTAACCCGACTTTCGACTTCGTGGGCACCTCGGAGCGCTCTCGGGTTCGCACCTCGGAGCACACCGAGGTGCGCACCTTTGATGCGCTGCCTTCACCAATTTCCAGAAAAGGCAAGAAAACATTGAGAAGGTGTGCGCACCGAGGTGCCCACCCTGGCGAAGGTGCACGCGAGGTGCGCACCCGGGGCAAACCGGGCTCCGACTTCGTGCACGCCGCACCTTGGAGCACACTTCGGAGCGCTCCTTGGTGCGCACCAGGGCGCGCAACCCAGCCGAGGTGCCCACCCCGGCGAAGGTGCACGCGAGGTGCGCACCCGGGGCAAACCGGGCTCCGACTTCGTGCACGCCATGGTGCCCACCGCGGCGAAGGTGCACGCGAGGTGCGCACCCGGGGCAAACCGGGCTCCGACTTCGTGCACGCCGCACCTTGGAGCACACTTCGGAGCGCTCCTTGGTGCGCACCATGGTGCCCACCAGGGCGCGCAACCCCGCCGAAGGTGCACGCGAGGTGCGCACCCGGGGCAAACCGGGCTCCGACTTCGTGCACGCCGCACCTTGGAGCACACTTCGGAGCGCTCCTTGGTGCGCACCATGGTGCCCACCAGGGCGCGCAACCCCGCCGAAGGTGCACGCGAGGTGCGCACCCGGGGCAAACCGGGCTCCGACTTCGTGCACGCCATGGTGCGCACCGCGGCGAAGGTGCGCACCCGGGGCAAACCGGGCTCCGACTTCGTGCACGCCGCACCTTGGAGCACACTTCGGAGCGCTCCTTGGTGCGCACCAGGGCGCGCAACCCAGCCGAGGTGCCCACCCCGGCGAAGGTGCACGCGAGGTGCGTACCCGGGGCAAACCGGGCTCCGACTTCGTGCACGCCGCACCTTGGAGCACACTTCGGAGCGCTCCTTGGTGCGCACCATGGTGCCCACCAGGCCGCGCAACCCAGCCAAGGTGTGCGCACCAAGGTGCACGCGAGGTGCGCACCCGGGGCAAACCGGGGTCCGACTTCGTGCACGCCGCACCTTGGAGCACACATCGGGGCGCTCCCGGGTTCGCACCGGCGTTGCGCACCGTGGTGGGCACCTCGGAGCACACCAAGGTGGGCAGCGAGGTGCGCACCTTTGATGCGATGCCTTCACTAATTTCCATAAAAGGCAAAAAAAAAACGAGATTTTAAAATTTCCGTTTTGAAAGATAGTGAGAAAAAGGGAATGCTGGTGCCATCTTGAGCCCGCCCTGGTGCGCAGCCCAGCCAAGGTGTGCGCACCAAGGTGCCCACCCTGGCGAAGGTGCGCGCCCGGGCAATTAACCCAACTTCCAACTTTGCGCGCGCCAGGGTGGGAGCGCACCCAACAACCGGGCCTGGGAAGAGCCAATGCGAGAAACCCCACCAAACGCTCTGACAAAAAAAGAGGGGGCGCTCCAGTAACCCCGCTTCGGAGCGCACCCTGGGCAAACCCAGCCAAGGTGCCCACCCCGGCCAAGGTGCAGGCGAGGTGCGCACCCGGGGCAAACCGGGCTCCGACAACGTGCACGCCGCACCTTGGAGCACACTTCGTAGCGCTCCCGGGTGCGCACCTCAGAGCACACCAAGGTGGGCAGCGAGGTGCGCACCTTTGATGCGCTGCCTTCACTAATTTCCAGAAAAGGCAAAAAAAAAAGGAGATTTTAAAATTTCCGTTTTGAAAGATAGTGAAAAAAACGGAACGCGCGTGCCATCTTGAGCCCGCCCTGGTGCGCAGCCCAGGTAAGGTGCCCACCCTGGCAAAGGTGCGCACCCGGGCAATTAACCCTACTTCCGACTTCGTGCGCGCCAGGGTGGCAACCGGGCCTCGGAAGAGCCAATGCGAGAAACCCCACCAAACGCTCCGACAAAAAAAGAGGCGGCGCTCCAATAACCCCGCTTCGGAGCGCAGCCGGGGCAAACCCAGCCAAGGTGCCCACCCCGACGAAGGTGCACGCGAGGTGCGCACCCGGGGCAAACCGGGCTCCGACAACGTGCACGCAGCACCTTGGAGCACACTTCGAAGCACTCCCGGGTGCCCACCGGCGTTGCGCACCGTGGTGGGCAGCGAGGTGCGCACCTTTGATGCGCTGCCTTCACTAATTTCCAGAAAAAGGCAAAAAAAAATGAGATTTTAAAATTTCCGTTTTGAAAGATAGTGAAAAAAAAGGAACGCGGGTGCCATCTTGAGCCCGCCCTGGTGCGCAGCCCAGGCAAGGCATGCGCACCAAGGTGCCCACCCGAGGTGCACACCCGGGGCAAACCGGGCTCCGACTTCGTGCAGGCCGCACCTTGGAGCACACTTCGGAGCGCTCCTTGGTGCGCACCATGGTGCCCACCAGGGCGCGCAACCCAGCCAAGGTCTGCACACCAAGGTGCCCACCCCGGCGAAGGTGCACGCGAGGTGCGCACCCGGGGCAAACCGGGCTCCGACTTCGTGCACGCCATGGTGCCCACCG
>NW_026728948.1:240000-262500 GCF_030272615.1 Cryptomeria japonica
TTACTGGGCGAACACGAGATGCGCACAGGAAATCGATCAGCCCTCACAATGGCCCAAGGCCAGAGATCGGACTGCTACGATTTACCCCAACAATCATCGTGCCACTCTTCGCAGAGAGGTGATAGACGCCAACGAGCCCGCGCATAGCAATCGAGGTGTAAAAAGGGCGTTGAAGGCAGGAAGCCTGGACGAAAGAGGCTACGAGGTCACCTCGAAGCGGTCTAAGAATCGGGCGCACTTGGGGCAACTACCAGTGCCAACCCCTTATCCCGCGGTGCGTCCGACACAGAAATTTCCAAGGCGGCCAAGGAGCCTCCCCGCATAGCAATCGGGGTGTGAGGTTACGGATGCAGCATTGATAGCAATCGAGGTGTGAGGCGAAGGATGCAGAAGTGAGAGCCGAGGGATGTAGCAGAGATAGCAATCGGGGTGTGTGATGCAGAAGAGATAGCAATCGAGGTGTGCGGTGGGAAGGGCCCAGCAGCCAGAATGCATGAAGCGACGGATGAAGCAGTGATGACAACCGGGCTGTGAGGAGAGGAGGGATGCAGCCAAGAAAGCAATCAGGGCTCGAGGCAAGGGATGCATCAAGGATAGCAATCATGTTGTGAGGCGAGATTCCAAAGGCTAAACGTGAGAGGCTGCAGGGTCGACTCAGAGAGGTCTATGCATGTGAGAGGCTGAAAGCAAGGTCGACTCGGAGCGGTCTATGCATCGGGCGCGCTTGGGGCGACTACCAGTGCCAACCCCTTATCCCGCGACGCGTCCGACAAAGAGAACGTTCCAAGGCGGCAGAGGAGGTTACCAGCCGAAGGATGCAGTAGCAATAACAGGTATAGTTCCGCGGCGGCCGAGAAGACTCACCGCATAGGAATCGGGATGCGAGGCGAGGGATGCGGCGGGAAGGCCCCGACGGCTAAACGGAAGAGGCTGCAGGGCCGCCTCGGAATGGTCCAAGCATCGGATGCGATTGGGACGACTACCAGTGCCAACCCCTTATCCCGCGATGCGTCCGATACACAGATAGTTCCAAGGCGGCCGAGGAGCCTCACCGCATATCAATCGGGGTGCGAGGCGAGGGATGGGGCGGGAAGGCCCCAACGGCTAGACGGAAGAGGCTTCAGGGCCACCTCGGAATGGTCCAAGCATCGGACGCGCTTGGGGCGACTGCCAGTGCCAACCCCTTATCCCGCGATGCGTCCGATACACAGATGGTTCCAAGGCGGCCGAGGAGCCTCACCGCATAGCAATCGGGGGTGCGAGGCGAGGGATGGGGCGGGAAGGCCCCAACGGCTAGACGGAAGAGGCTTCAGGGCCGCCTAGGAATGGTCCAAGCATCGGACACGCTTGGGGCGACTACCAGTGACAGCCCCCTATCCCGCGATGCGTCCGATACGAAGATGGTTCCAAGGCGGCCGAGGAGCCTCACCGCATAGCAATCGGGGTGCGAGGTGGGGGATGCGGCGAGATGGCCCCAACGGCTAGACGGAAGAGGCCACAGGGCCGCGTCGGAATAGTCCAAGCATCGGACGCGCTTGGGGCGACTACCAGTGACAACCCCTTATCCCGCGATGCGTCCGATACGAAGATAGTTCCAAGGCGGCCGAGGAGCCTCACCGCATAGCAATCGGGGTGCGAGGTGGGGGATGCGGCGAGATGGCCCCAACGGCTAGACGGAAGAGGCTGCAGGGCCGCCTCGGAATAGTCCAAGCATCGGACGCGCTTGGGGCCACTACCAGTGACAACCCCTTATCCCGCAATGCGTCCGATACGAAGATAGTTCCAAGGCGGCCGAAGAGCCTCACCGCATAGCAATCGGGGTGCGAGGTGGGGGATGCGGCGAGATGGCCCCAACGGCTAGACGGAAGAGGCCACAGGGCCGCCTCGGAATAGTCCAAGCATCGGACGCGCTTGGGGCGACTACCAGTGACAACCCCTTATCCCGCGATGCGTCCGATACGAAGATAGTTCCCAGGCGGCCGAGGAGCCTCACCGCATAGCAATCGGGGTGCGAGGCGAGGGATGCGGCGAGATGGCCCCAAAGGCTAGACGGAAGAGGCTGCAGGGCTGCCTCGGAATAGTCCAAGCATCGGACGCGCTTGGGGCGACTACCACTGCCAACCCCTTATCCCGCGATGCGTCCGATACACAGATAGTTCCGAGGCGGCCGAGGAGGTGGGGGATGCAGCGAGATGGCCCCAACGGCTAGACGGAAGAGGCTGCAGGGCCGCCTCGGAATAGTCCAAGCATCGGACGCGCTTGGGGCGACTACCAGTGACAACCCCTTATCCCGCGATGCGTCCGATACACAGATAGTTCCGAGGCGGCCAAGGAGCCTCACCGCATAGCAATCGTGGTGCGAGGTGGGGGATGCGGCGAGATGGCCCCAACGGCTAGACGGAAGAGGCTGCAGGGCCGCCTCGGAATGGTCCAAGCATCGGATGCGCTTGGGGCGACTACCACTGCCAACCCCTTATCCCGCGATGCGTCCGATACACAGATAGTTCCAAGGCGGCCGAGGAGCCTCACAGCATAGCAATCAGGGTGCGAGGCGAGGGATGCGGCGAGAAAGCCCCAACGGCTAGAGGGAAGAGGCTTCAGGTCCGCCTCGGAATGGTCCAAGCATCGGACGCGCTTGGGGCGACTACCAGTGACAACCCCTTATCCCGCGACGCGTCCGATACACAGATAGTTCCAAGGCGGCCGAGGAGCCTCACCGCATAGCAATCGGGGTGCGAGGCGAGGGATGCGGCGAGAAGGACCCAACGGCTACACGGAAGAGGCTTCGGGGCCGCCTCGGAATGGTCCAAGCATCGGACGCGCTTGGGGCGACTACCAGTGACAACCCCTTATCCCGCGACGCGTCCGATACACAGATAGTTCCAAGGCGGCCGAGGAGCCTCACCGCATAGCAATCGGGGTGCAAGGCGAGGGATGCGGCGAGAAGGACCCAACGGCTACACGGAAGAGGCTTCGGGGCCGCCTCGGAATGGTCCAAGCATCGGACGCGCTTGGGGCGACTACCAGTGACAACCCCTTATCCCGCGACGCGTCCGATACACAGATAGTTCCAAGGCGGCCGAGGAGCCTCACCGCATAGCAATCGGGGTGCGAGGCGAGGGATGCGGCGAGAAGGACCCAACGGCTAGACGGAAGAGGCTTCGGGTCCGCCTCGGAATGGTCCAAGCATCGGACGCGCTTGGGGCGACTACCAGTGACAACCCCTTATCCCGCGACGCGTCCGATACACAGATAGTTCCAAGGCGGCCGAGGAGCCTCACCGCATAGCAATCGGGGTGCGAGGCGAGGGATGCGGCGAGAAGGACCCAACGGCTAGACGGAAGAGGCTTCGGGTCCGCCTCGGAATGGTCCAAGCATCGGACGCGCTTGGGGCGACTACCAGTGACAACCCCTTATCCCGCGACGCGTCCGATACACAGATAGTTCCAAGGCGGCCGAGGAGCCTCACCGCATAGCAATCGGGGTGCGAGGCGAGGGATGCGGCGAGAAGGACCCAATGGCTAGACGGAAGAGGCTTCGGGTCCGCCTCGGAATGGTCCAAGCATCGGACGCGCTTGGGGCGACTACCAGTGACAACCCCTTATCCCGCGACGCGTCCGATACACAGATAGTTCCGAGGCGGCCGAGGAGCCTCACCGCATAGCAATCGGGGTGCGAGGCGAAGGATGCGGCGAGAAGGACCCAACGGCTAGACGGAAGAGGCTTCGGGTCCGCCTCGGAATGGTCTAAGCATCGGACGCGCTTGGGGCGACTACCAGTGACAACCCCTTATCCCGCGACGCGTCCGATACACAGATAGTTCCAAGGCGGCCGAGGAGCCTCACCGCATAGCAATCGGGGTGCGAGGCGAGGGATGCGGCGAGAAGGACCCAACGGCTAGACGGAAGAGGCTTCAGGGCCGCCTCGGAATGGTCCAAGCATCGAACGCGCTTGGGGCGACTACCAGTGACAACCCCTTATCCCGCGACGCGTCCGATACACAGATAGTTCCGAGGCGGCCGAGGAGCCTCACCGCATAGCAATCGGGGTGCGAGGCGAGGGATGCGGCGAGAAGGACCCAACGGCTAGACGGAAGAGGCTTCAGGGCCGCCTCGGAATGGTCCAAGCATCGGACGCGCTTGGGGCGACTACCAGTGACAACCCCTTATCCCGCGACGCGTCCGATACACAGATAGTTCCGAGGCGGCCGAGGAGCCTCACCGCATAGCAATCGGGGTGCGAGGCGAGGGATGCGGCGAGAAGGACCCAACGGCTAGACGGAAGAGGCTTCAGGGCCGCCTCGGAATGGTCCAAGCATCGGACGCGCTTGGGGCGACTACCAATGACAACCCCTTATCCCGCGACGCGTCCGATACACAGATAGTTCCGAGGCGGCCGAGGAGCCTCACCGCATAGCAATCGGGGTGCGAGGCGAGGGATGCGGCGAGAAGGACCCAACGGCTAGACGGAAGAGGCTTCAGGGCCGCCTCGGAATGGTCCAAGCATCGGACGCGCTTGGGGCGACTACCAGTGACAACCCCTTATCCCGCGACGCGTCCGATACACAGATAGTTCCGAGGCGGCCGAGGAGCCTCACCGCATAGCAATCGGGGTGCGAGGCGAGGGATGCGGCGAGAAGGACCCAACGGCTAGACGGAAGAGGCTTCAGGGCCGCCTCGGAATGGTCCAAGCATCGGACGCGCTTGGGGCGACTACCGTTGCCAACCCCTTATCCCGCGATGCGTCTGATACACAGATAGTTCCGAGGCGGCCGAGGAGCCTCACCGCATAGCAATCGGGTTGCGAGGCAGATTATTGGGAAGGGAACCCCCTGGGATGCGGCTCAAGCAGTGCCCAAAGGGACTGGAATGCGGAATCACATCGAGAGACCCAAATGCTATACGAGGGCTCAAATCGAATTATCGATTTGGCCACGACATGGACGCATCGGAACGACTACCTTTGCCGAACCACTCGCAATTGCATCCATACCGAAACCAATAGACATTTCCGTTAGAGCCCTCGCATAGCATTCGGGAATCTCGCATGCCCCTCTAAATCGACCAATGCTGGCGCTCAATGAAAATCCGAGCGCTACCACCGTTCGAGCGCCAGCATTGGTCGAGTTAGAGGGGCACGGGGGAGAATGCTCCAGTCAACACCTCCCCTATATAAGTTATTTGTCCGATTCTCGCACAACCGTAGTCTGCCTCGTCGAATCAAACAACGGTCCCAGATTCCGACTTCCGTTCCGTAGAGACCCAAAAGCTAGATGGAGGCTCGCAAGAAAGAGAGTCGGCGCATAGCAATCGGGTTTCTCGAACGTTTAGGGACCGAGCTCACTTGCGGATAGGGCAAAATCCGCCAAGCAACCCAAAAGCTAGACGGGGGCTCGAATCGAATCGCCTAGGCGGCCACAACAACGACGTGTTGGATCGACTACCAGTGCCAAACCATTCAGCAAGACTAGTCTGTGTCGAGGCCGGATAGAGATTCTCAGAGAGCGCCCGCATAGCATTTAGGAGACCTGCCGCGTCCCTCACACTCGACAAATGGTGGTGCACGTTTATAAATCCGAGCGATCCCAACCCTTTCAAGCACCAACATCGGTCGAGATAGAGGGGCACGGAGGGGGCTGCGTGAGACAACACAGTCCCCTATATAAGTTATTTGTCCGATTCTCACACATCCGAAGAATGGTCATCAAATCGGACAACAGCCCAAACTTCCGACTTCCGTCCCAGAAAGCCCAAGAGCTATCTAAAACGTTCATGGCCGGAACTCGATCGCGGCTATACCAGTCCGCCAAGCAACCCAAAAGCTAGACTGGAGCTCTAGTCGAATCACCTCTGTGGCCATTGCAAGGACGTGTTGGAGCGACTACCATTGCCGAACCATTCCGCAGGTCGAGTCCATACCAAGGCCGCATAGAGATTCACGATGAGCTCCTGCATAGCAATCAGGAGACTTGCCGTGTCCATCACAATCGATAAATCCTGGTGCAAGATTTTTGCATCCGAGCGCTCCAACCAGTCGAGCACCAGCATCAATCGACATAAACGGGCACGGGGGGAGGATGCTCGAGAACACTACCTCCCCTATATAAGTTATTTGTCCGATTCTCAAGCAGCCGAAGTCTGGTCATCGAATCGGGTCAAAGACCACAACTTCCGACTTTACCCACAATGCAAGTCATCGAATCGAACATCGGCCCCCGAGTCGGACTCCATGCGTATGTCAGGTCATCGGACCCAAATTCCGCCTTCCTGCGCATGGCGGGCCATCAATATCAACTCGGTCATCGGACCCAAACTCCGCCTTTTTGCGTATGGCACGCCTTCAAATCGGTCATCGGACCCAAATTCCGCCTTCCTGTGCATGGCGGGCCATCAACATCAACTCGGTCATCGGACCCAAATTCCGCCTTTCTGCGCATGGCACGCCATCAACTCGGTCATCGGACCCAAATTCCGCCTTCCTGCGCATGGCAGGTCATCGGACACAAATTCAGACCTCGCCAATATGCCTACGTATCGAATCGGTCATCGGACCCAACTTCCGACTTCATCCATACTGTAGGGTCTTTGAGGTTGGCGCGGTGCGCTCAACCCAGGGAGTCGACCCATCGAAGCATACACCTCCCCTATATAAGCTATTTGTCCGATTCCCACACCTGTGTAGTTTGCACCTCTGACCAGGACATCGACCCCAACTTCCGAACTCGACTGCAACGACGGCACCAGCGCCTTGGTGCGCACCTTGCGACGCACAGTCCCAACATTCGCCTTCCTGCACATGGCAGGTCATCGGACCCAAATTCCGACCTCGCGAGTATGCCTACATATCGAATCAGTCATCGGACCCAACTTCCGACTTCATCCATACCGTAGGGTCTTTGAGGTTGGCGCGGTGCGCTCAACCCGGGGAGTCGACCCAACGAAGCATACACCTCCCCTATATAAGCTATTTGTCCGATTCCCACACCTGTGTAGTTTGCACCTCCGATCAAGACATCGACCCCAACTTCCGAACTCGCCTCCAACGACCGAACCAGCGCCTTGGTGCGCACCTTGCAACGCACAGTGCCAACATTCGCCTTCCTGCACGTGGCAGGTCATCGGACCCAAATTCCGACCTCGCGAGTATGCCTACATATCGAATCGGTCATCGGACCCAACTTCCGACTTCATCCATACCGTAGGGTCTTTGAGGTTGGCGCGGTGCGCTCAACCCGGGGAGTCGACCCAACGAAGCATACACCTCCCCTATATAAGCTATTTGTCCGATTCCCACACCTGTGTAGCTTGCACCTCCGATCAGGACATCGACCCCAACTTCCGAACTCGACTAAAAAGACCGCACCAGCGCCTTGGTGTGCACCTTGCAACGCACAGTGTCAACATTCGCCTTCCTGCACATGGCAGGTCATCGGACCCAAATTCCGACCTCATGAGCATACCTACTAATCGAATTGGTCATCGGACCCAACTTCCGACTTCATCCATACCGTAGGGTCTTTGAGGTTGGCGCGGTGCGCTCAACCTGGGGAGTCGACCCATCGAAGCATACACCTCCCCTATATAAGCTATTTGTCCGATTCCGACACCTGTGTAGTTTGCACCTCCGCTCAGGACATCGACCCCAACTTCCGAACTCGCCTGCAACGACCGAACCAGCGCCTTGGTGCGCACCAAAAGTGCGCACTTTTGGAGGGCACTTTTGTGCGCTCCAAAGGTGCGCACTTTTGGAGGGCACTTTTCTGCGCTCCAAAGGTGCGCACTTTTGGAGGGCACTTTTTGGAGGGCACTTTTCTGCGCTCCAAAGGTGCGCACTTTTGGAGGGCACTTTTTGGAGGGCACTTTTCTGCGCTCCAAAGGTGCGCACTTTTGGAGGGCACTTTTTGGAGGGCACTTTTCTGCGCTCCAAAGGTGCGCACTTTTGGAGGGCACTTTTTGGAGGGCACTTTTCTGCGCTCCAAAGGTGCGCACTTTTGGAGGGCACTTTTCTGCGCTCCAAAGGTGCGCACTTTTGGAGGGCACTTTTTGGAGGGCACTTTTCTGCGCTCCAAAGGTGCGCACTTTTGGAGGGCACTTTTTGGAGGGCACTTTTCTGCGCTCCAAAGGTGCGCACTTTTGGAGGGCACTTTTTGGAGGGCACTTTTCTGCGCTCCAAAGGTGCGCACTTTTGGAGGGCACTTTTGTGCACTCCAAAGGTGCGCACTTTTGGAGGGCACTTTTCCTGTGCTCCAAAGGTGCACACCTAGGTGAGCACCTTCGACCACACCTTGTAGCACACCAAACTCTGACTTTCGACTTCATCCGCAATGCAGGGTCTTTGAGGTTGGCGCAATGCGCACAACCAGGGGAGTCGACCCATCAAACCCAACACCTCCCCTATATAAGCTATTTGTCTGATTCTCATACATGCGTAGCCTGCAGGAGCAATTAGGACATCGACCCCAACTTTCGGCTTCTAAACGAAAACAAGGTCTTTGAGGTTGGTGTAATGCGAACAACTAGGGGAGTCAACCCATCAAACCCAACACCTCCCCTATATAAGCTATTTGTCTGATTCTCATACATGTGTAGTCTACAGGAGCAATTAGGACATCGACCCCAACTTTTGACTTCTTAACGAAAACAAGGTCTTTGAGGTTGACGTAATGCGCACAACCAGGGGAGTCGACCCATCAAACCCAACACCTCCCCTATATAAGCTATTTGTCCGATTCTCATACATGTGTAGCCTGCAGGAGCCATTAGGACATTGACCCCAACTTTTGACTTCTTAACGAAAACAAGGTCTTTGAGGTTGGCGTAATGCGCACAACCAAGGGAGTTGACCCATCAAACCCAACACCTCCCCTATATAAGCTATTTGTCTGATTCTCATACATGTGTAGCCTGCAACAACGATTAGGACATCCACCCCAACTTCTGAATTCGTCTGCGTTGACCGCACCAAAGGTGCACGCCTTGGTGCTCACCAAAATCCGACTTCCGACTTCTTCTGCTATGCGGGGTCTTTGAGGTTGGCGCAGTGCGCACAACCAGGGGAGTCAACCCACCGAATGCAACACCTCCCCTATATAAGCTATTTGTCTGATTCTCATACATGCGTAGACTGCAGCAATGATTAGGACATCCACCCCAACTTTTGACTTCTTAAACAAGACAGGGTCTTTGAAGTTGGTGCAGTGCACACAACCAGGGGAGTCGACCCATCAAACGCAACACCTCCCCTATATAAAGCTATTTGTCCGATTCTCATACGTGTAGTCTGCAGCAGCGATTAGGACATCGACCCCAACTTCCGAATTCGTTTGCATTGACCGCACCAAAGGTGCACGCCTTGGTGTGCACCCTGGAGTGCACTTTGGTGCTCACCTCGGTGCACACTTTGGTGTGCACCTCGGTGTGCACCAAAGGTGCGCACCTTGGAGCGCACCAAAGGTGTACACTTTGGAGCGCACCACATAGGGTCTTTGAGAGGTTGGCGCAGTGCGCACACCAAGGTGGGTGTTGAGGTGCGTGCCGAGGTGGGTGGGTGCTAGGGTGCGCTCCATGGTGGGTGCCAGGGTGGGTGCGTGCTAGGGTGGATTCCAAAGAGGGTCATAGGGTGGGTGCCAAGGTGGGTTGGTGATATAGTGGGTTCAAAGGTGGGTACTAGGGTGGGTTCCAAGGTGGGTCACAAGTTGGGTGCCAGGATGCGTGGGTGTTAGGTTGGGTGCCAAGGTGGGCTCCTGCGTGGGTGGGTGCTAGGGTGGGTTTCAAGGTGGACGCGAGGGCGGGTGCCAAGGTGGGTAACAAGTTGGGTGTTAGGATGGGTGAGTGCTAGAGTGGGTGCCAAGGTGGGTGGGTGCTAAGGTGGATGCCAAGGTGGTTCACAGGGTGGGTGGGTTCTAGGGTGAGTTCCAAGGTGGGTCACAGGTTCAGTGCTAGGGTGGGTGTCAAGGCGGGTGTCGAGGTGCCTGGGTGCTAGGGTGTGGATGCCAATGTGGGTCATAGGGTGGGTACTAGGGTGGGCTGCAATGTGGGTGCCAAGGTGGGTAACATGCTCGGTGGGTTCTAAATTGGGTGCCAGGGTGGGTGTGCACCCACCTTGCCCGAGGTGGGTGCCAAGGTGCCAGTGTGGGTGGGTGCTAAGGTGGATGCCAAGGTGGGTGAGAAGGTGGGTGATAGGTTGAGTGGTAGGATGGGTGGGTGCCAAGATGGGTCACAGGGTGGGTGCAAGGGTGGGTAGGTGCTAGGGTTGGTGTCAGGGTGGGTGGGTGCTAGGTTGGGTTCCAAGGTGGGTGCGAGGGTGAGTGTCAAGGTGGGTCACAGGTTAGGTGCTAGGATGGGTGAGTGCTAGGGTGCAAAGGTGCCAGGGTGGGTGCTAGGATGGGTCGATGCTAGGGTGAGTGGCAAGGTGGGTCCACAAGTGTCAAGGTGGGTGCCGAGGTGGGTGCCAAGTCGGCGACTGCTATGGTGGATGCCAAGGTGGGTCACGGGGTGGGTGCCAAGTTGCTAGGTTGGGTTCCAAGGTGGGTGCCAACGTGGGTGCTAGGGTGCGTGGGTTAAAGGGTGTGTCACAACGTGGGTGCCAGGATGGGTGCGCACCCACACTGGCCAAGACGGGTGCGGGTGCAAGGTTGGGTTCCAAGCCCGGTCACAGGCTGGGTGCTAGGATGGGTGGGTGCCAAGGTGGGCACCAGGGTGGGTGCACCCACCCTGGCCAAGGTGGGTCACGGGGTGGGTCCTAGGGTGGGTAACGGGGTGGGTACTAAGGTGCGTGCCAAGGTGGGTCATAGGGTGGGTGCCAAGGTGGGCACCAGGGTGGGTGTGCACCAACCCTAGCCAGGGTAGGTCACGGGGTGGTTGTCGGGGTGGGCGTCAAGGAGCCAAGGTGGGTGGCAAGTAGCCAAGTTGCGTGCCAAGGTGGGTGTCGGGGTGGGTGCCAAGGATCCAAGGTGGGTGCCAAGGAACCAAGGTGGGTGTCTGGGTGGGTGCCGAGGTGGGAGCCAGGGTGGGTCCCAAGGTGAGTGCAAAGGTGGGTGCCAGGGTCAAGGTGAGTGCCAATGTGGGTTCCAAGGTGCCAGGGTCAGGGTGAGTGCCAATGTGGGTTCAAAGGTGCTAAGTTGGGTGCGAGGTTGGGTGCGAGGGTGGGTGGGTGCCAAGGTGTGCTAGGTGGAAGCCCGGGTGGGTCGGCATCCCATGGGTGTCGAGTTGGGTGCCTGATGGGTGCTTCTTGTCAAGTTTTAGTCGTCGGGACTCATTTCGAGCCTTAGAGGTCGTTTCTTGTCCGGTTGCCCTGTCTTCGACCTGGGAACCCAATTTTGGTCCTCGGGTCCCATTTTTTTTTGTCTCGCATCCCACTTTTGGCCTGTGGCCTTTTCGGGGTCGATTCTCGTTTTGGGCATCAGAGCATGTTTCTTCTCCTAAAACCCAATATTTGTTTATTAAGTCTCGGAACACATTTTTGTTCTCGTGGACCCATCATGGGTCTTGGAACGCATTTGTGGTCCTTGGGTCCCATTTTGCATCCCGAAACTTGTGTTTTGGTGCTTGATCCCTATTTTGGGTGCCCACCTTGCACCAAGTGCGCACCCGGGGCAAACCGAGCGCCTTGGTGCACCGGGGCAAGATCGAGCGTGCACCCGAGGCGCCCCGAACATGCACCAAGGTGCACTCGGCCCACATGTGAGCGCAGGTCGTTGCGCCCGAGGTGGTGTGTGGGCACCGCGTTGCAGACGGGACACTGCACGCACACGACGCCCCCTCCAGGTGCACGCACGTAGGCCGGGCCGGGTGCACACCCGACGCCCTAGCAAGGTGCGCGCACCCGGGCAGGGCTCACACTTGGCGAACGGGGCGCACTTCGCGAGGGAGGGTGTGCACCTCGACGGGGGTGGGTGGCCGGGGTGGATTCGCACGTGGGTCGCGGTTTGCTAAGTACACACTGCGACAAGCTCATAACGGGTGCGATCATACCAGCATTAGTGCACCGGATCCCATCAGAACTCCGCAGTTAAGCGCGCTTGGGCCGGAGTAGTACTGGGATGGGTGACCTCCCGGGAAGTCCCGGTGTTGCACCCTTTTTTAGTTTTTCGCCGGGCGTCGCAATGCTATTTGAATAAACCTTTTGCCCGTTTGCGTTCTCGTCGGGGCCGGGCCGGGCCGGGGTGCGCTGCCCGCACTACCGCGCGCGCGGGGGCGACACCGAGCGCGCACCCGAGGCACCCCGAGCACACAGGCCACGGTGCAACCCGGGCGTTGTGCGCGCACCCCGGTGCGCCCGAGGTGCTGCGCGCGCACCCAGGTGAAATCGGTGTGCACCTCGGCCAGTGCGCGCTCGGTCGAGTCGCGCACGTTGGCCAAGGTGCACGGTGATGTTTCTTACTCTAAGGTTCCGCACCAGACGCCCGGGACAGGTGAGCGAAGCTGGGCGGGGCCGGGTGCGCGGCCGGGGCAGGTGCACGCAGCTGGAGAGAGCTTTGGAGCACACTTCGGAGCGCACCAATGATGCGCTCCATTCAAAAGTTTCCTGAAAAGGCAAAAAAAGTTGAGATTATAGAATTTCCCACTTGAGAGATTGTAAAAAAAAAAAATTTAAAATGAAGGAAACGCGGGTGCCAAGGTGTGCGCAGCCCAGCCAAGGTGTGCGCACCAAGGCGCCCACCCTGGCGAAGGTGCACGCAAGGTGCGCACCCGAGGCAAACCGGACAATTAACCCAACTTTCGACTTCGCGCGCACCTTGGAGCGCACTTCGGAGCGCTCCTTGGTGCGCACCAATCTTGGGCACCTCGGAGTGCACCATGGCGCCCACCAAGGTGCGCACCCGGGGCAAACCGAGCTCCGACTTCGTGCGCACCTTGGAGCGCACGAAAGGTGCGCACCATGGCGCCCACCAAGGTGCGCAGCCCAGCCAAGGCGTGCGCATCAAGGTGCGCACCCTGGCGAAGGTGCGCACCCGGGGCAAACCGAGCTCCGACTTCGTGCGCACCTTGGAGCGCACAAAAGGTGCGCAACCCAGCCAAGGTGTGCGCACCCCGGTCAAACCGAGCTCCGAATCGTGCGCACCAGAGGTGCACGCCATCGTGCGCACCTTGGAGCACACTTCGGAGCCCTCCTTGGTGCGCGCCGATGTTGCGCACCTCGGAGCGCACCCGGGGAAAACAATGCAATTAACCCGACTTTCGACTTCGTGGGCACCTCGGAGCGCTCTCGGGTTCGCACCTCGGAGCACACCGAGGTGCGCACCTTTGATGCGCTGCCTTCACCAATTTCCAGAAAAGGCAAGAAAACATTGAGAAGGTGTGCGCACCGAGGTGCCCACCCTGGCGAAGGTGCACGCGAGGTGCGCACCCGGGGCAAACCGGGCTCCGACTTCGTGCACGCCGCACCTTGGAGCACACTTCGGAGCGCTCCTTGGTGCGCACCAGGGCGCGCAACCCAGCCGAGGTGCCCACCCCGGCGAAGGTGCACGCGAGGTGCGCACCCGGGGCAAACCGGGCTCCGACTTCGTGCACGCCATGGTGCCCACCGCGGCGAAGGTGCACGCGAGGTGCGCACCCGGGGCAAACCGGGCTCCGACTTCGTGCACGCCGCACCTTGGAGCACACTTCGGAGCGCTCCTTGGTGCGCACCATGGTGCCCACCAGGGCGCGCAACCCCGCCGAAGGTGCACGCGAGGTGCGCACCCGGGGCAAACCGGGCTCCGACTTCGTGCACGCCGCACCTTGGAGCACACTTCGGAGCGCTCCTTGGTGCGCACCATGGTGCCCACCAGGGCGCGCAACCCCGCCGAAGGTGCACGCGAGGTGCGCACCCGGGGCAAACCGGGCTCCGACTTCGTGCACGCCATGGTGCGCACCGCGGCGAAGGTGCGCACCCGGGGCAAACCGGGCTCCGACTTCGTGCACGCCGCACCTTGGAGCACACTTCGGAGCGCTCCTTGGTGCGCACCAGGGCGCGCAACCCAGCCGAGGTGCCCACCCCGGCGAAGGTGCACGCGAGGTGCGTACCCGGGGCAAACCGGGCTCCGACTTCGTGCACGCCGCACCTTGGAGCACACTTCGGAGCGCTCCTTGGTGCGCACCATGGTGCCCACCAGGCCGCGCAACCCAGCCAAGGTGTGCGCACCAAGGTGCACGCGAGGTGCGCACCCGGGGCAAACCGGGGTCCGACTTCGTGCACGCCGCACCTTGGAGCACACATCGGGGCGCTCCCGGGTTCGCACCGGCGTTGCGCACCGTGGTGGGCACCTCGGAGCACACCAAGGTGGGCAGCGAGGTGCGCACCTTTGATGCGATGCCTTCACTAATTTCCATAAAAGGCAAAAAAAAAATGAGATTTTAAAATTTCCGTTTTGAAAGATAGTGAGAAAAAGGGAATGCTGGTGCCATCTTGAGCCCGCCCTGGTGCGCAGCCCAGCCAAGGTGTGCGCACCAAGGTGCCCACCCTGGCGAAGGTGCGCGCCCGGGCAATTAACCCAACTTCCAACTTCGCGCGCGCCAGGGTGGGAGCGCACCCAACAACCGGGCCTGGGAAGAGCCAATGCGAGAAACCCCACCAAACGCTCTGACAAAAAAAGAGGGGGCGCTCCAGTAACCCCGCTTCGGAGCGCACCCTGGGCAAACCCAGCCAAGGTGCCCACCCCGGCCAAGGTGCAGGCGAGGTGCGCACCCGGGGCAAACCGGGCTCCGACAACGTGCACGCCGCACCTTGGAGCACACTTCGTAGCGCTCCCGGGTGCGCACCTCAGAGCACACCAAGGTGGGCAGCGAGGTGCGCACCTTTGATGCGCTGCCTTCACTAATTTCCAGAAAAGGCAAAAAAAAAAGGAGATTTTAAAATTTCCGTTTTGAAAGATAGTGAAAAAAACGGAACGCGCGTGCCATCTTGAGCCCGCCCTGGTGCGCAGCCCAGGTAAGGTGCCCACCCTGGCAAAGGTGCGCACCCGGGCAATTAACCCTACTTCCGACTTCGTGCGCGCCAGGGTGGCAACCGGGCCTCGGAAGAGCCAATGCGAGAAACCCCACCAAACGCTCCGACAAAAAAAGAGGCGGCGCTCCAATAACCCCGCTTCGGAGCGCAGCCGGGGCAAACCCAGCCAAGGTGCCCACCCCGACGAAGGTGCACGCGAGGTGCGCACCCGGGGCAAACCGGGCTCCGACAACGTGCACGCAGCACCTTGGAGCACACTTCGAAGCACTCCCGGGTGCCCACCGGCATTGCGCACCGTGGTGGGCAGCGAGGTGCGCACCTTTGATGCGCTGCCTTCACTAATTTCCAGAAAAAGGCAAAAAAAAATGAGATTTTAAAATTTCCATTTTGAAAGATAGTGAAAAAAAAGGAACGCGGGTGCCATCTTGAGCCCGCCCTGGTGCGCAGCCCAGGCAAGGCATGCGCACCAAGGTGCCCACCCGAGGTGCACACCCGGGGCAAACCGGGCTCCGACTTCGTGCAGGCCGCACCTTGGAGCACACTTCGGAGCGCTCCTTGGTGCGCACCATGGTGCCCACCAGGGCGCGCAACCCAGCCAAGGTCTGCACACCAAGGTGCCCACCCCGGCGAAGGTGCACGCGAGGTGCGCACCCGGGGCAAACCGGGCTCCGACTTCGTGCACGCCATGGTGCCCACCGCGGCGAAGGTGCACGCGAGGTGCGCACCCGGGGCAAACCGGGCTCCGACTTCGTGCACGCCGCACCTTGGAGCACACTTCGGAGCGCTCCTTGGTGCGCACCATGGTGCCCACCAGGGCGCGCAACCCAGCCAAGGTGTGCGCACCAAGGTGCACGCGAGGTGCGCACCCGGGGCAAACCGGGGTCCGACTTCGTGCACGCCGCACCTTGGAGCACACATCGGAGCGCTCCCAGGTTCGCACCAGCGTTGCGCACCTTTGATGCGCTGCCTTCACTAATTTCCAGAAAAGGCAAAAAAAAACGAGATTTTAAAATTTCCGTTCTGAAAGATAGTGAAAAAAACGGAACGCGGGTGCCATCTTGAGCCCTTCCTGGTGCGCACCCCAGGCAAGTTGTGCGCACCAAGGTGCCCACCCTGGCGGAGGTGCGCGCCCGGGGCAATCCGGGCTCCGACTTCGTGCACTGCATGGTGCCCACCAAGGCGCGCAACCCAGCCAAGGTGCCCACCGCAGCGAAGGTGCACGCGAGGTGCGCACGCGAGGTGCACACCCGGGGCAAACCGGGCTCCGACTTCGTGCACGCCGCACCTTGGAGCACACTTCAGAGCGCTCCTTGGTGCGCACCAGGGCGCGCAACCCAGCCGAGGTGCCCACCCCGGCAAAGGTGCACGCGAGGTGCGCACCCGGGGCAAACCGGGCTCCGACTTCGTGCACGCCATGGTGCCCACCGCGGCGAAGGTGCGCACCCGGGGCAAACCGGGCTCCGACTTCGTGCACGCCGCACCTTGGAGCACACTTCGGAGCGCTCCTTGGTGCGCACCATGGTGCCCACCAGGCCGCGCAACCCAGCCAAGGTGTGCGCACCAAGGTGCACGCGAGGTGCGCACCCGGGGCAAACCGGGGTCCGACTTCGTGCACGCCGCACCTTGGAGCACACATCGGGGCGCTCCCGGGTTCGCACCGGCGTTGCGCACCGTGGTGGGCACCTCGGAGCACACCAAGGTGGGCAGCGAGGTGCGCACCTTTGATGCGATGCCTTCACTAATTTCCATAAAAGGCAAAAAAAAAACGAGATTTTAAAATTTCCGTTTTGAAAGATAGTGAGAAAAAGGGAATGCTGGTGCCATCTTGAGCCCGCCCTGGTGCGCAGCCCAGCCAAGGTTTGCGCACCAAGGTGCCCACCCTGGCGAAGGTGCGCGCCCGGGCAATTAACCCAACTTCCAACTTCGCGCGCGCCAGGGTGGGAGCGCACCCAACAACCGGGCCTGGGAAGAGCCAATGCGAGAAACCCCACCAAACTCTCTGACAAAAAAAGAGGGGTCGCTCCAGTAACCCCGCTTCGGAGCGCACCCTGGGCAAACCCAGCCAAGGTGCCCACCCCGGCCAAGGTGCAGGCGAGGTGCGCACCCGGGGCAAACCGGGCTCCGACAACGTGCACGCCGCACCTTGGAGCACACTTCGTAGCGCTCCCGGGTGCGCACCTCAGAGCACACCAAGGTGGGCAGCGAGGTGCGCACCTTTGATGCGCTGCCTTCACTAATTTCCAGAAAAGGCAAAAAAAAAAGGAGATTTTAAAATTTCCGTTTTGAAAGATAGTGAAAAAAACGGAACGCGCGTGCCATCTTGAGCCCGCCCTGGTGCGCAGCCCAGGTAAGGTGCCACCCTGGCAAAGGTGCGCACCCGGGCAATTAACCCTACTTCCGACTTCGTGCGCGCCAGGGTGGCAACCGGGCCTCGGAAGAGCCAATGCGAGAAACCCCACCAAACGCTCCGACAAAAAAAGAGGCGGCGCTCCAATAACCCCGCTTCGGAGCGCAGCCGGGGCAAACCAAGCCAAGGTGCCCACCCCGACGAAGGTGCACGCGAGGTGCGCACCCGGGGCAAACCGGGCTCCGACAACGTGCACGCAGCACCTTGGAGCACACTTCGAAGCACTCCCGGGTGCCCACCGGCGTTGCGCACCGTGGTGGGCAGCGAGGTGCGCACCTTTGATGCGCTGCCTTCACTAATTTCCAGAAAAAGGCAAAAAAAAATGAGATTTTAAAATTTCCGTTTTGAAAGATAGTGAAAAAAAAGGAACGCGGGTGCCATCTTGAGCCCGCCCTGGTGCGCAGCCCAGGCAAGGCATGCGCACCAAGGTGCCCACCCGAGGTGCACACCCGGGGCAAACCGGGCTCCGACTTCGTGCAGGCCGCACCTTGGAGCACACTTCGGAGCGCTCCTTGGTGCGCACCATGGTGCCCACCAGGGCGCACCCGAGGCAAACCGGGCTCCGACTTCGTGCACGCCGCACCTTGGAGCACACATCGGAGCGCTCCCAGGTTCGCACCAGCGTTGCGCACCTTTGATGCGCTGCCTTCACTAATTTCCAGAAAAGGCAAAAAAAAACGATATTTTAAAATTTCCGTTCTGAAAGATAGTGAAAAAAACGGAACGCGGGTGCCATCTTGAGCCCTTCCTGATGCGCAGCCCAGGCAAGTTGTGCGCACCAAGGTGCCCACCCTGGCGGAGGTGCGCGCCCGGGGCAAACCGGGCTCCGACTTCGTGCACTGCATGGTGCCCACCAAGGCGCGCAACCCAGCCAAGGTGCCCACCGCAGCGAAGGTGCACGCGAGGTGCGCACCCGAGGTGCACACCCGGGGCAAACCGGGCTCCGACTTCGTGCACGCCGCACCTTGGAGCACACTTCAGAGCGCTCCTTGGTACGCACCAGGGCGCGCAACCCAGCCAAGGTGCTCACCCCGGCGAAGGTGCACGCGAGGTGCGCACCCGGGGCAAACCGGGCTCGGACTTCGTGCACGCCGCACCTTGGAGCACACATCGGAGCGCTCCCGGGTTCGCACCAGCATTGCGCACCTTTGATGCGCTGCCTTCACTAATTTCCAGAAAAGGCAAAAAAAAGAAAAAAATGAGATTTTAAAATTTCCGTTTTGAAAGATAGTAAAAAAAACGGAACGCGGGTGCCATCTTGAGCCCGCCCTGGTGTGCAGCCCAGGCAAGTTGTGCGCACCAAGGCACCCACCCTGGCCAAGGTGGGTCACGGGGTGGGTCCTAGGGTGGGTAACGGGGTGGGTACTAAGGTGCGTGCCAAGGTGGGTCATAGGGTGGGTGCCAAGGTGGGCACCAGGGTGGGTGTGCACCAACCCTAGCCAGGGTAGGTCACGGGGTGGTTGTCGGGGTGGGCGTCAAGGAGCCAAGGTGGGTGGCAAGTAGCCAAGTTGCGTGCCAAGGTGGGTGTCGGGGTGGGTGCCAAGGATCCAAGGTGGGTGCCAAGGAACCAAGGTGGGTGTCTGGGTGGGTGCCGAGGTGGGAGCCAGGGTGGGTCCCAAGGTGAGTGCAAAGGTGGGTGCCAGGGTCAAGGTGAGTGCCAATGTGGGTTCCAAGGTGCCAGGGTCAGGGTGAGTGCCAATGTGGGTTCAAAGGTGCTAAGTTGGGTGCGAGGTTGGGTGCGAGGGTGGGTGGGTGCCAAGGTGTGCTAGGTGGAAGCCCGGGTGGGTCGGCATCCCATGGGTGTCGAGTTGGGTGCCTGATGGGTGCTTCTTGTCAAGTTTTAGTCGTCGGGACTCATTTCGAGCCTTAGAGGTCGTTTCTTGTCCGGTTGCCCTGTCTTCGACCTGGGAACCCAATTTTGGTCCTCGGGTCCCATTTTTTTTTGTCTCGCATCCCACTTTTGGCCTGTGGCCTTTTCGGGGTCGATTCTCGTTTTGGGCATCAGAGCATGTTTCTTCTCCTAAAACCCAATATTTGTTTATTAAGTCTCGGAACACATTTTTGTTCTCGTGGACCCATCATGGGTCTTGGAACGCATTTGTGGTCCTTGGGTCCCATTTTGCATCCCGAAACTTGTGTTTTGGTGCTTGATCCCTATTTTGGGTGCCCACCTTGCACCAAGTGCGCACCCGGGGCAAACCGAGCGCCTTGGTGCACCGGGGCAAGATCGAGCGTGCACCCGAGGCGCCCCGAACATGCACCAAGGTGCACTCGGCCCACATGTGAGCGCAGGTCGTTGCGCCCGAGGTGGTGTGTGGGCACCGCGTTGCAGACGGGACACTGCACGCACACGACGCCCCCTCCAGGTGCACGCACGTAGGCCGGGCCGGGTGCACACCCGACGCCCTAGCAAGGTGCGCGCACCCGGGCAGGGCTCACACTTGGCGAACGGGGCGCACTTCGCGAGGGAGGGTGTGCACCTCGACGGGGGTGGGTGGCCGGGGTGGATTCGCACGTGGGTCGCGGTTTGCTAAGTACACACTGCGACAAGCTCATAACGGGTGCGATCATACCAGCGTTAGTGCACCGGATCCCATCAGAACTCCGCAGTTAAGCGCGCTTGGGCCGGAGTAGTACTGGGATGGGTGACCTCCCGGGAAGTCCCGGTGTTGCACCCTTTTTTAGTTTTTCGCCGGGCGTCGCAATGCTATTTGAATAAACCTTTTGCCCGTTTGCGTTCTCGTCGGGGCCGGGCCGGGCCGGGGTGCGCTGCCCGCACTACCGCGCGCGCGGGGGCGACACCGAGCGCGCACCCGAGGCGCCCCGAGCACACAGGCCACGGTGCAACCCGGGCGTTGTGCGCGCACCCCGGTGCGCCCGAGGTGCTGCGCGCGCACCCAGGTGAAATCGGTGTGCACCTCGGCCAGTGCGCGCTCGGTCGAGTCGCGCACGTTGGCCAAGGTGCACGGTGATGTTTCTTACTCTAAGGTTCCGCACCAGACGCCCGGGACAGGTGAGCGAAGCTGGGCGGGGCCGGGTGCGCGGCCGGGGCAGGTGCACGCAGCTGGAGAGAGCTTTGGAGCACACTTCGGAGCGCACCAATGATGCGCTCCATTCAAAAGTTTCCTGAAAAGGCAAAAAAAGTTGAGATTATAGAATTTCCCACTTGAGAGATTGTAAAAAAAAAAAATTTAAAATGAAGGAAACGCGGGTGCCAAGGTGTGCGCAGCCCAGCCAAGGTGTGCGCACCAAGGCGCCCACCCTGGCGAAGGTGCACGCAAGGTGCGCACCCGAGGCAAACCGGACAATTAACCCAACTTTCGACTTCGCGCGCACCTTGGAGCGCACTTCGGAGCGCTCCTTGGTGCGCACCAATCTTGGGCACCTCGGAGTGCACCATGGCGCCCACCAAGGTGCGCACCCGGGGCAAACCGAGCTCCGACTTCGTGCGCACCTTGGAGCGCACGAAAGGTGCGCACCATGGCGCCCACCAAGGTGCGCAGCCCAGCCAAGGCGTGCGCATCAAGGTGCGCACCCTGGCGAAGGTGCGCACCCGGGGCAAACCGAGCTCCGACTTCGTGCGCACCTTGGAGCGCACAAAAGGTGCGCAACCCAGCCAAGGTGTGCGCACCCCGGTCAAACCGAGCTCCGAATCGTGCGCACCAGAGGTGCACGCCATCGTGCGCACCTTGGAGCACACTTCGGAGCCCTCCTTGGTGCGCGCCGATGTTGCGCACCTCGGAGCGCACCCGGGGAAAACAATGCAATTAACCCGACTTTCGACTTCGTGGGCACCTCGGAGCGCTCTCGGGTTCGCACCTCGGAGCACACCGAGGTGCGCACCTTTGATGCGCTGCCTTCACCAATTTCCAGAAAAGGCAAGAAAACATTGAGAAGGTGTGCGCACCGAGGTGCCCACCCTGGCGAAGGTGCACGCGAGGTGCGCACCCGGGGCAAACCGGGCTCCGACTTCGTGCACGCCGCACCTTGGAGCACACTTCGGAGCGCTCCTTGGTGCGCACCAGGGCGCGCAACCCAGCCGAGGTGCCCACCCCGGCGAAGGTGCACGCGAGGTGCGCACCCGGGGCAAACCGGGCTCCGACTTCGTGCACGCCATGGTGCCCACCGCGGCGAAGGTGCACGCGAGGTGCGCACCCGGGGCAAACCGGGCTCCGACTTCGTGCACGCCGCACCTTGGAGCACACTTCGGAGCGCTCCTTGGTGCGCACCATGGTGCCCACCAGGGCGCGCAACCCCGCCGAAGGTGCACGCGAGGTGCGCACCCGGGGCAAACCGGGCTCCGACTTCGTGCACGCCGCACCTTGGAGCACACTTCGGAGCGCTCCTTGGTGCGCACCATGGTGCCCACCAGGGCGCGCAACCCCGCCGAAGGTGCACGCGAGGTGCGCACCCGGGGCAAACCGGGCTCCGACTTCGTGCACGCCATGGTGCGCACCGCGGCGAAGGTGCGCACCCGGGGCAAACCGGGCTCCGACTTCGTGCACGCCGCACCTTGGAGCACACTTCGGAGCGCTCCTTGGTGCGCACCAGGGCGCGCAACCCAGCCGAGGTGCCCACCCCGGCGAAGGTGCACGCGAGGTGCGTACCCGGGGCAAACCGGGCTCCGACTTCGTGCACGCCGCACCTTGGAGCACACTTCGGAGCGCTCCTTGGTGCGCACCATGGTGCCCACCAGGCCGCGCAACCCAGCCAAGGTGTGCGCACCAAGGTGCACGCGAGGTGCGCACCCGGGGCAAACCGGGGTCCGACTTCGTGCACGCCGCACCTTGGAGCACACATCGGGGCGCTCCCGGGTTCGCACCGGCGTTGCGCACCGTGGTGGGCACCTCGGAGCACACCAAGGTGGGCAGCGAGGTGCGCACCTTTGATGCGATGCCTTCACTAATTTCCATAAAAGGCAAAAAAAAAACGAGATTTTAAAATTTCCGTTTTGAAAGATAGTGAGAAAAAGGGAATGCTGGTGCCATCTTGAGCCCGCCCTGGTGCGCAGCCCAGCCAAGGTGTGCGCACCAAGGTGCCCACCCTGGCGAAGGTGCGCGCCCGGGCAATTAACCCAACTTCCAACTTCGCGCGCGCCAGGGTGGGAGCGCACCCAACAACCGGGCCTGGGAAGAGCCAATGCGAGAAACCCCACCAAACGCTCT
>NW_026728948.1:272500-290000 GCF_030272615.1 Cryptomeria japonica
ACCCCGCACGAACAATCCCGCCTCGACCAGCCTGAACAATTCCCCTCTCGAAGGAAGGCCTCGGCCTTAATCGTCCACGACAAACAGCTCGACGAGGCATGAAGCACCCACGGGAGCCGGAGCATGACGATGCAGAGTCTCGGTTCACAGGAGCCTGGGAAGAACATCCCGTACGGAACCCTTTACCCGAAAACATCCGAACCGCACATGCTCGCGACAGTCCTGCCGTTAGAGAATGCACCGTGCACGCGACCGAGTAAGGCCACTCAGAGACATCCATTTCCCAGGTATATGCCCCCTACGCACTTTTGGTGGCGCAACTCGCACGAACAGTCCCACCTCGACCCCGTAAACAAGCTTTTTTGCCTCGAAGAGTTCGTCGGAGACGAAGAAGCAACCTTCAGTGCAAACGTAGCACTCTTTTGTGCAACCGCCCAAACAACGCCCCCTCTACCCTCTGTCGAAACACTCGGCATTGCTGCTCCCTAAGGTGAGCTTCTCCTCATAGGCAATTCCGCTCTTATCCGGTCACGTTTGTGTGCCCGAATTTCGCAAGGCAACCTCCATGGGACATGGAAAAGACTCGAGAAGAGAGCTCGCTCACGGGAGAGAGAAGCCAAGGAGACCACGAGAGTGCTGAGAGTGGGACAGCGCTGAATAGGCGGGAGAAGCCTGCGCGTATAAACGGAGATATATATCCAATTGCAACGAAGGAACGTGCCAAAGATCGAGAACAATGGCAGAAATGCTAGTAACGTGCACTTCGGGACCAACGCATCACCGGAAGACAACCGCCAAACATCGAAAGAGTCGCGATGCTCCGCAACCTACGTGCAAAGCGGTCGCACACCGGGTAAGGGAGTGAGAGCCCCAAACATAGCTGGGCGAGGCGCTCACTCCGCTCTTTAATATCTCGTTAATACCGCCAAGGAAATGGCACAAGCACACACACACAAGCATCCTCGGAAGAGGACAGTTCGAGTGACAGGTCAAATCCAAGAGTTCCGAAGACTACCTCCAGGAACAATCGGGAACAAGACCGATTACAAGTCGTCGAGTCTGTTACTGGGCGAACACGAGATGCGCACAGGAAATCGATCAGCCCTCACAATGGCCCAAGGCCAGAGATCGGACTGCTACGATTTACCCCAACAATCATCGTGCCACTCTTCGCAGAGAGGTGATAGACGCCAACGAGCCCGCGCATAGCAATCGAGGTGTAAAAAGGGCGTTGAAGGCAGGAAGCCTGGACGAAAGAGGCTACGAGGTCACCTCGAAGCGGTCTAAGAATCGGGCGCACTTGGGGCGACTACCAGTGCCAACCCCTTATCCCGCGGTGCGTCCGACACACAGAAATTTCCAAGGCGGCCAAGGAGCCTCCCCGCATAGCAATCGGGGTGTGAGGTTACGGATGCAGCATTGATAGCAATCGAGGTGTGAGGCGAAGGATGCAGAAGTGAGAGCCGAGGGATGTAGCAGAGATAGCAATCGGGGTGTGTGATGCAGAAGAGATAGCAATCGAGGTGTGCGGTGGGAAGGGCCCAGCAGCCAGAATGCATGAAGCGACGGATGAAGCAGTGATGACAACCGGGCTGTGAGGAGAGGAGGGATGCAGCCAAGAAAGCAATCAGGGCTCGAGGCAAGGGATGCATCAAGGATAGCAATCATGTTGTGAGGCGAGATTCCAAAGGCTAAACGTGAGAGGCTGCAGGGTCGACTCAGAGAGGTCTATGCATGTGAGAGGCTGAAAGCAAGGTCGACTCGGAGCGGTCTATGCATCGGGCGCGCTTGGGGCGACTACCAGTGCCAACCCCTTATCCCGCGACGCGTCCGACAAAGAGAACGTTCCAAGGCGGCAGAGGAGGTTACCAGCCGAAGGATGCAGTAGCAATAACAGGTATAGTTCCGCGGCGGCCGAGAAGACTCACCGCATAGGAATCGGGATGCGAGGCGAGGGATGCGGCGGGAAGGCCCCGACGGCTAAACGGAAGAGGCTGCAGGGCCGCCTCGGAATGGTCCAAGCATCGGATGCGATTGGGACGACTACCAGTGCCAACCCCTTATCCCGCGATGCGTCCGATACACAGATAGTTCCAAGGCGGCCGAGGAGCCTCACCGCATATCAATCGGGGTGCGAGGCGAGGGATGGGGCGGGAAGGCCCCAACGGCTAGACGGAAGAGGCTTCAGGGCCACCTCGGAATGGTCCAAGCATCGGACGCGCTTGGGGCGACTGCCAGTGCCAACCCCTTATCCCGCGATGCGTCCGATACACAGATGGTTCCAAGGCGGCCGAGGAGCCTCACCGCATAGCAATCGGGGGTGCGAGGCGAGGGATGGGGCGGGAAGGCCCCAACGGCTAGACGGAAGAGGCTTCAGGGCCGCCTAGGAATGGTCCAAGCATCGGACACGCTTGGGGCGACTACCAGTGACAGCCCCCTATCCCGCGATGCGTCCGATACGAAGATGGTTCCAAGGCGGCCGAGGAGCCTCACCGCATAGCAATCGGGGTGCGAGGTGGGGGATGCGGCGAGATGGCCCCAACGGCTAGACGGAAGAGGCCACAGGGCCGCGTCGGAATAGTCCAAGCATCGGACGCGCTTGGGGCGACTACCAGTGACAACCCCTTATCCCGCGATGCGTCCGATACGAAGATAGTTCCAAGGCGGCCGAGGAGCCTCACCGCATAGCAATCGGGGTGCGAGGTGGGGGATGCGGCGAGATGGCCCCAACGGCTAGACGGAAGAGGCTGCAGGGCCGCCTCGGAATAGTCCAAGCATCGGACGCGCTTGGGGCCACTACCAGTGACAACCCCTTATCCCGCAATGCGTCCGATACGAAGATAGTTCCAAGGCGGCCGAAGAGCCTCACCGCATAGCAATCGGGGTGCGAGGTGGGGGATGCGGCGAGATGGCCCCAACGGCTAGACGGAAGAGGCCACAGGGCCGCCTCGGAATAGTCCAAGCATCGGACGCGCTTGGGGCGACTACCAGTGACAACCCCTTATCCCGCGATGCGTCCGATACGAAGATAGTTCCCAGGCGGCCGAGGAGCCTCACCGCATAGCAATCGGGGTGCGAGGCGAGGGATGCGGCGAGATGGCCCCAAAGGCTAGACGGAAGAGGCTGCAGGGCTGCCTCGGAATAGTCCAAGCATCGGACGCGCTTGGGGCGACTACCACTGCCAACCCCTTATCCCGCGATGCGTCCGATACACAGATAGTTCCGAGGCGGCCGAGGAGGTGGGGGATGCAGCGAGATGGCCCCAACGGCTAGACGGAAGAGGCTGCAGGGCCGCCTCGGAATAGTCCAAGCATCGGACGCGCTTGGGGCGACTACCAGTGACAACCCCTTATCCCGCGATGCGTCCGATACACAGATAGTTCCGAGGCGGCCAAGGAGCCTCACCGCATAGCAATCGTGGTGCGAGGTGGGGGATGCGGCGAGATGGCCCCAACGGCTAGACGGAAGAGGCTGCAGGGCCGCCTCGGAATGGTCCAAGCATCGGATGCGCTTGGGGCGACTACCACTGCCAACCCCTTATCCCGCGATGCGTCCGATACACAGATAGTTCCAAGGCGGCCGAGGAGCCTCACAGCATAGCAATCAGGGTGCGAGGCGAGGGATGCGGCGAGAAAGCCCCAACGGCTAGAGGGAAGAGGCTTCAGGTCCGCCTCGGAATGGTCCAAGCATCGGACGCGCTTGGGGCGACTACCAGTGACAACCCCTTATCCCGCGACGCGTCCGATACACAGATAGTTCCAAGGCGGCCGAGGAGCCTCACCGCATAGCAATCGGGGTGCGAGGCGAGGGATGCGGCGAGAAGGACCCAACGGCTACACGGAAGAGGCTTCGGGGCCGCCTCGGAATGGTCCAAGCATCGGACGCGCTTGGGGCGACTACCAGTGACAACCCCTTATCCCGCGACGCGTCCGATACACAGATAGTTCCAAGGCGGCCGAGGAGCCTCACCGCATAGCAATCGGGGTGCGAGGCGAGGGATGCGGCGAGAAGGACCCAACGGCTACACGGAAGAGGCTTCGGGGCCGCCTCGGAAT
Organism: Cryptomeria japonica; assembly: GCF_030272615.1. Classification (NCBI taxonomy): domain Eukaryota; kingdom Viridiplantae; phylum Streptophyta; class Pinopsida; order Cupressales; family Cupressaceae; genus Cryptomeria; species Cryptomeria japonica. The sequence continues at coordinate 276,556 of NW_026728948.1, forward strand.
GGTCCAAGCATCGGACGCGCTTGGGGCGACTACCAGTGACAACCCCTTATCCCGCGACGCGTCCGATACACAGATAGTTCCAAGGCGGCCGAGGAGCCTCACCGCATAGCAATCGGGGTGCGAGGCGAGGGATGCGGCGAGAAGGACCCAACGGCTAGACGGAAGAGGCTTCGGGTCCGCCTCGGAATGGTCCAAGCATCGGACGCGCTTGGGGCGACTACCAGTGACAACCCCTTATCCCGCGACGCGTCCGATACACAGATAGTTCCAAGGCGGCCGAGGAGCCTCACCGCATAGCAATCGGGGTGCGAGGCGAGGGATGCGGCGAGAAGGACCCAACGGCTAGACGGAAGAGGCTTCGGGTCCGCCTCGGAATGGTCCAAGCATCGGACGCGCTTGGGGCGACTACCAGTGACAACCCCTTATCCCGCGACGCGTCCGATACACAGATAGTTCCAAGGCGGCCGAGGAGCCTCACCGCATAGCAATCGGGGTGCGAGGCGAGGGATGCGGCGAGAAGGACCCAACGGCTAGACGGAAGAGGCTTCGGGTCCGCCTCGGAATGGTCCAAGCATCGGACGCGCTTGGGGCGACTACCAGTGACAACCCCTTATCCCGCGACGCGTCCGATACACAGATAGTTCCGAGGCGGCCGAGGAGCCTCACCGCATAGCAATCGGGGTGCGAGGCGAAGGATGCGGCGAGAAGGACCCAACGGCTAGACGGAAGAGGCTTCGGGTCCGCCTCGGAATGGTCTAAGCATCGGACGCGCTTGGGGCGACTACCAGTGACAACCCCTTATCCCGCGACGCGTCCGATACACAGATAGTTCCAAGGCGGCCGAGGAGCCTCACCGCATAGCAATCGGGGTGCGAGGCGAGGGATGCGGCGAGAAGGACCCAACGGCTAGACGGAAGAGGCTTCAGGGCCGCCTCGGAATGGTCCAAGCATCGAACGCGCTTGGGGCGACTACCAGTGACAACCCCTTATCCCGCGACGCGTCCGATACACAGATAGTTCCGAGGCGGCCGAGGAGCCTCACCGCATAGCAATCGGGGTGCGAGGCGAGGGATGCGGCGAGAAGGACCCAACGGCTAGACGGAAGAGGCTTCAGGGCCGCCTCGGAATGGTCCAAGCATCGGACGCGCTTGGGGCGACTACCAGTGACAACCCCTTATCCCGCGACGCGTCCGATACACAGATAGTTCCGAGGCGGCCGAGGAGCCTCACCGCATAGCAATCGGGGTGCGAGGCGAGGGATGCGGCGAGAAGGACCCAACGGCTAGACGGAAGAGGCTTCAGGGCCGCCTCGGAATGGTCCAAGCATCGGACGCGCTTGGGGCGACTACCAGTGACAACCCCTTATCCCGCGACGCGTCCGATACACAGATAGTTCCGAGGCGGCCGAGGAGCCTCACCGCATAGCAATCGGGGTGCGAGGCGAGGGATGCGGCGAGAAGGACCCAACGGCTAGACGGAAGAGGCTTCAGGGCCGCCTCGGAATGGTCCAAGCATCGGACGCGCTTGGGGCGACTACCAGTGACAACCCCTTATCCCGCGACGCGTCCGATACACAGATAGTTCCGAGGCGGCCGAGGAGCCTCACCGCATAGCAATCGGGGTGCGAGGCGAGGGATGCGGCGAGAAGGACCCAACGGCTAGACGGAAGAGGCTTCAGGGCCGCCTCGGAATGGTCCAAGCATCGGACGCGCTTGGGGCGACTACCGTTGCCAACCCCTTATCCCGCGATGCGTCTGATACACAGATAGTTCCGAGGCGGCCGAGGAGCCTCACCGCATAGCAATCGGGTTGCGAGGCAGATTATTGGGAAGGGAACCCCCTGGGATGCGGCTCAAGCAGTGCCCAAAGGGACTGGAATGCGGAATCACATCGAGAGACCCAAATGCTATACGAGGGCTCAAATCGAATTATCGATTTGGCCACGACATGGACGCATCGGAACGACTACCTTTGCCGAACCACTCGCAATTGCATCCATACCGAAACCAATAGACATTTCCGTTAGAGCCCTCGCATAGCATTCGGGAATCTCGCATGCCCCTCTAAATCGACCAATGCTGGCGCTCAATGAAAATCCGAGCGCTACCACCGTTCGAGCGCCAGCATTGGTCGAGTTAGAGGGGCACGGGGGAGAATGCTCCAGTCAACACCTCCCCTATATAAGTTATTTGTCCGATTCTCGCACAACCGTAGTCTGCCTCGTCGAATCAAACAACGGTCCCAGATTCCGACTTCCGTTCCGTAGAGACCCAAAAGCTAGATGGAGGCTCGCAAGAAAGAGAGTCGGCGCATAGCAATCGGGTTTCTCGAACGTTTAGGGACCGAGCTCACTTGCGGATAGGGCAAAATCCGCCAAGCAACCCAAAAGCTAGACGGGGGCTCGAATCGAATCGCCTAGGCGGCCACAACAACGACGTGTTGGATCGACTACCAGTGCCAAACCATTCAGCAAGACTAGTCTGTGTCGAGGCCGGATAGAGATTCTCAGAGAGCGCCCGCATAGCATTTAGGAGACCTGCCGCGTCCCTCACACTCGACAAATGGTGGTGCACGTTTATAAATCCGAGCGATCCCAACCCTTTCAAGCACCAACATCGGTCGAGATAGAGGGGCACGGAGGGGGCTGCGTGAGACAACACAGTCCCCTATATAAGTTATTTGTCCGATTCTCACACATCCGAAGAATGGTCATCAAATCGGACAACAGCCCAAACTTCCGACTTCCGTCCCAGAAAGCCCAAGAGCTATCTAAAACGTTCATGGCCGGAACTCGATCGCGGCTATACCAGTCCGCCAAGCAACCCAAAAGCTAGACTGGAGCTCTAGTCGAATCACCTCTGTGGCCATTGCAAGGACGTGTTGGAGCGACTACCATTGCCGAACCATTCCGCAGGTCGAGTCCATACCAAGGCCGCATAGAGATTCACGATGAGCTCCTGCATAGCAATCAGGAGACTTGCCGTGTCCATCACAATCGATAAATCCTGGTGCAAGATTTTTGCATCCGAGCGCTCCAACCAGTCGAGCACCAGCATCAATCGACATAAACGGGCACGGGGGGAGGATGCTCGAGAACACTACCTCCCCTATATAAGTTATTTGTCCGATTCTCAAGCAGCCGAAGTCTGGTCATCGAATCGGGTCAAAGACCACAACTTCCGACTTTACCCACAATGCAAGTCATCGAATCGAACATCGGCCCCCGAGTCGGACTCCATGCGTATGTCAGGTCATCGGACCCAAATTCCGCCTTCCTGCGCATGGCGGGCCATCAATATCAACTCGGTCATCGGACCCAAACTCCGCCTTTTTGCGTATGGCACGCCTTCAAATCGGTCATCGGACCCAAATTCCGCCTTCCTGTGCATGGCGGGCCATCAACATCAACTCGGTCATCGGACCCAAATTCCGCCTTTCTGCGCATGGCACGCCATCAACTCGGTCATCGGACCCAAATTCCGCCTTCCTGCGCATGGCAGGTCATCGGACACAAATTCAGACCTCGCCAATATGCCTACGTATCGAATCGGTCATCGGACCCAACTTCCGACTTCATCCATACTGTAGGGTCTTTGAGGTTGGCGCGGTGCGCTCAACCCAGGGAGTCGACCCATCGAAGCATACACCTCCCCTATATAAGCTATTTGTCCGATTCCCACACCTGTGTAGTTTGCACCTCTGACCAGGACATCGACCCCAACTTCCGAACTCGACTGCAACGACGGCACCAGCGCCTTGGTGCGCACCTTGCGACGCACAGTCCCAACATTCGCCTTCCTGCACATGGCAGGTCATCGGACCCAAATTCCGACCTCGCGAGTATGCCTACATATCGAATCGGTCATCGGACCCAACTTCCGACTTCATCCATACCGTAGGGTCTTTGAGGTTGGCGCGGTGCGCTCAACCCGGGGAGTCGACCCAACGAAGCATACACCTCCCCTATATAAGCTATTTGTCCGATTCCCACACCTGTGTAGTTTGCACCTCCGATCAAGACATCGACCCCAACTTCCGAACTCGCCTCCAACGACCGAACCAGCGCCTTGGTGCGCACCTTGCAACGCACAGTGCCAACATTCGCCTTCCTGCACGTGGCAGGTCATCGGACCCAAATTCCGACCTCGCGAGTATGCCTACATATCGAATCGGTCATCGGACCCAACTTCCGACTTCATCCATACCGTAGGGTCTTTGAGGTTGGCGCGGTGCGCTCAACCCGGGGAGTCGACCCAACGAAGCATACACCTCCCCTATATAAGCTATTTGTCCGATTCCCACACCTGTGTAGCTTGCACCTCCGATCAGGACATCGACCCCAACTTCCGAACTCGACTAAAAAGACCGCACCAGCGCCTTGGTGTGCACCTTGCAACGCACAGTGTCAACATTCGCCTTCCTGCACATGGCAGGTCATCGGACCCAAATTCCGACCTCATGAGCATACCTACTAATCGAATTGGTCATCGGACCCAACTTCCGACTTCATCCATACCGTAGGGTCTTTGAGGTTGGCGCGGTGCGCTCAACCTGGGGAGTCGACCCATCGAAGCATACACCTCCCCTATATAAGCTATTTGTCCGATTCCGACACCTGTGTAGTTTGCACCTCCGCTCAGGACATCGACCCCAACTTCCGAACTCGCCTGCAACGACCGAACCAGCGCCTTGGTGCGCACCAAAAGTGCGCACTTTTGGAGGGCACTTTTGTGCGCTCCAAAGGTGCGCACTTTTGGAGGGCACTTTTCTGCGCTCCAAAGGTGCGCACTTTTGGAGGGCACTTTTTGGAGGGCACTTTTCTGCGCTCCAAAGGTGCGCACTTTTGGAGGGCACTTTTTGGAGGGCACTTTTCTGCGCTCCAAAGGTGCGCACTTTTGGAGGGCACTTTTTGGAGGGCACTTTTCTGCGCTCCAAAGGTGCGCACTTTTGGAGGGCACTTTTTGGAGGGCACTTTTCTGCGCTCCAAAGGTGCGCACTTTTGGAGGGCACTTTTTGGAGGGCACTTTTCTGCGCTCCAAAGGTGCGCACTTTTGGAGGGCACTTTTCTGCGCTCCAAAGGTGCGCACTTTTGGAGGGCACTTTTTGGAGGGCACTTTTCTGCGCTCCAAAGGTGCGCACTTTTGGAGGGCACTTTTTGGAGGGCACTTTTCTGCGCTCCAAAGGTGCGCACTTTTGGAGGGCACTTTTTGGAGGGCACTTTTCTGCGCTCCAAAGGTGCGCACTTTTGGAGGGCACTTTTGTGCACTCCAAAGGTGCGCACTTTTGGAGGGCACTTTTCCTGTGCTCCAAAGGTGCACACCTAGGTGAGCACCTTCGACCACACCTTGTAGCACACCAAACTCTGACTTTCGACTTCATCCGCAATGCAGGGTCTTTGAGGTTGGCGCAATGCGCACAACCAGGGGAGTCGACCCATCAAACCCAACACCTCCCCTATATAAGCTATTTGTCTGATTCTCATACATGCGTAGCCTGCAGGAGCAATTAGGACATCGACCCCAACTTTCGGCTTCTAAACGAAAACAAGGTCTTTGAGGTTGGTGTAATGCGAACAACTAGGGGAGTCAACCCATCAAACCCAACACCTCCCCTATATAAGCTATTTGTCTGATTCTCATACATGTGTAGTCTACAGGAGCAATTAGGACATCGACCCCAACTTTTGACTTCTTAACGAAAACAAGGTCTTTGAGGTTGACGTAATGCGCACAACCAGGGGAGTCGACCCATCAAACCCAACACCTCCCCTATATAAGCTATTTGTCCGATTCTCATACATGTGTAGCCTGCAGGAGCCATTAGGACATTGACCCCAACTTTTGACTTCTTAACGAAAACAAGGTCTTTGAGGTTGGCGTAATGCGCACAACCAAGGGAGTTGACCCATCAAACCCAACACCTCCCCTATATAAGCTATTTGTCTGATTCTCATACATGTGTAGCCTGCAACAACGATTAGGACATCCACCCCAACTTCTGAATTCGTCTGCGTTGACCGCACCAAAGGTGCACGCCTTGGTGCTCACCAAAATCCGACTTCCGACTTCTTCTGCTATGCGGGGTCTTTGAGGTTGGCGCAGTGCGCACAACCAGGGGAGTCAACCCACCGAATGCAACACCTCCCCTATATAAGCTATTTGTCTGATTCTCATACATGCGTAGACTGCAGCAATGATTAGGACATCCACCCCAACTTTTGACTTCTTAAACAAGACAGGGTCTTTGAAGTTGGTGCAGTGCACACAACCAGGGGAGTCGACCCATCAAACGCAACACCTCCCCTATATAAAGCTATTTGTCCGATTCTCATACGTGTAGTCTGCAGCAGCGATTAGGACATCGACCCCAACTTCCGAATTCGTTTGCATTGACCGCACCAAAGGTGCACGCCTTGGTGTGCACCCTGGAGTGCACTTTGGTGCTCACCTCGGTGCACACTTTGGTGTGCACCTCGGTGTGCACCAAAGGTGCGCACCTTGGAGCGCACCAAAGGTGTACACTTTGGAGCGCACCACATAGGGTCTTTGAGAGGTTGGCGCAGTGCGCACACCAAGGTGGGTGTTGAGGTGCGTGCCGAGGTGGGTGGGTGCTAGGGTGCGCTCCATGGTGGGTGCCAGGGTGGGTGCGTGCTAGGGTGGATTCCAAAGAGGGTCATAGGGTGGGTGCCAAGGTGGGTTGGTGATATAGTGGGTTCAAAGGTGGGTACTAGGGTGGGTTCCAAGGTGGGTCACAAGTTGGGTGCCAGGATGCGTGGGTGTTAGGTTGGGTGCCAAGGTGGGCTCCTGCGTGGGTGGGTGCTAGGGTGGGTTTCAAGGTGGACGCGAGGGCGGGTGCCAAGGTGGGTAACAAGTTGGGTGTTAGGATGGGTGAGTGCTAGAGTGGGTGCCAAGGTGGGTGGGTGCTAAGGTGGATGCCAAGGTGGTTCACAGGGTGGGTGGGTTCTAGGGTGAGTTCCAAGGTGGGTCACAGGTTCAGTGCTAGGGTGGGTGTCAAGGCGGGTGTCGAGGTGCCTGGGTGCTAGGGTGTGGATGCCAATGTGGGTCATAGGGTGGGTACTAGGGTGGGCTGCAATGTGGGTGCCAAGGTGGGTAACATGCTCGGTGGGTTCTAAATTGGGTGCCAGGGTGGGTGTGCACCCACCTTGCCCGAGGTGGGTGCCAAGGTGCCAGTGTGGGTGGGTGCTAAGGTGGATGCCAAGGTGGGTGAGAAGGTGGGTGATAGGTTGAGTGGTAGGATGGGTGGGTGCCAAGATGGGTCACAGGGTGGGTGCAAGGGTGGGTAGGTGCTAGGGTTGGTGTCAGGGTGGGTGGGTGCTAGGTTGGGTTCCAAGGTGGGTGCGAGGGTGAGTGTCAAGGTGGGTCACAGGTTAGGTGCTAGGATGGGTGAGTGCTAGGGTGCAAAGGTGCCAGGGTGGGTGCTAGGATGGGTCGATGCTAGGGTGAGTGGCAAGGTGGGTCCACAAGTGTCAAGGTGGGTGCCGAGGTGGGTGCCAAGTCGGCGACTGCTATGGTGGATGCCAAGGTGGGTCACGGGGTGGGTGCCAAGTTGCTAGGTTGGGTTCCAAGGTGGGTGCCAACGTGGGTGCTAGGGTGCGTGGGTTAAAGGGTGTGTCACAACGTGGGTGCCAGGATGGGTGCGCACCCACACTGGCCAAGACGGGTGCGGGTGCAAGGTTGGGTTCCAAGCCCGGTCACAGGCTGGGTGCTAGGATGGGTGGGTGCCAAGGTGGGCACCAGGGTGGGTGCACCCACCCTGGCCAAGGTGGGTCACGGGGTGGGTCCTAGGGTGGGTAACGGGGTGGGTACTAAGGTGCGTGCCAAGGTGGGTCATAGGGTGGGTGCCAAGGTGGGCACCAGGGTGGGTGTGCACCAACCCTAGCCAGGGTAGGTCACGGGGTGGTTGTCGGGGTGGGCGTCAAGGAGCCAAGGTGGGTGGCAAGTAGCCAAGTTGCGTGCCAAGGTGGGTGTCGGGGTGGGTGCCAAGGATCCAAGGTGGGTGCCAAGGAACCAAGGTGGGTGTCTGGGTGGGTGCCGAGGTGGGAGCCAGGGTGGGTCCCAAGGTGAGTGCAAAGGTGGGTGCCAGGGTCAAGGTGAGTGCCAATGTGGGTTCCAAGGTGCCAGGGTCAGGGTGAGTGCCAATGTGGGTTCAAAGGTGCTAAGTTGGGTGCGAGGTTGGGTGCGAGGGTGGGTGGGTGCCAAGGTGTGCTAGGTGGAAGCCCGGGTGGGTCGGCATCCCATGGGTGTCGAGTTGGGTGCCTGATGGGTGCTTCTTGTCAAGTTTTAGTCGTCGGGACTCATTTCGAGCCTTAGAGGTCGTTTCTTGTCCGGTTGCCCTGTCTTCGACCTGGGAACCCAATTTTGGTCCTCGGGTCCCATTTTTTTTTGTCTCGCATCCCACTTTTGGCCTGTGGCCTTTTCGGGGTCGATTCTCGTTTTGGGCATCAGAGCATGTTTCTTCTCCTAAAACCCAATATTTGTTTATTAAGTCTCGGAACACATTTTTGTTCTCGTGGACCCATCATGGGTCTTGGAACGCATTTGTGGTCCTTGGGTCCCATTTTGCATCCCGAAACTTGTGTTTTGGTGCTTGATCCCTATTTTGGGTGCCCACCTTGCACCAAGTGCGCACCCGGGGCAAACCGAGCGCCTTGGTGCACCGGGGCAAGATCGAGCGTGCACCCGAGGCGCCCCGAACATGCACCAAGGTGCACTCGGCCCACATGTGAGCGCAGGTCGTTGCGCCCGAGGTGGTGTGTGGGCACCGCGTTGCAGACGGGACACTGCACGCACACGACGCCCCCTCCAGGTGCACGCACGTAGGCCGGGCCGGGTGCACACCCGACGCCCTAGCAAGGTGCGCGCACCCGGGCAGGGCTCACACTTGGCGAACGGGGCGCACTTCGCGAGGGAGGGTGTGCACCTCGACGGGGGTGGGTGGCCGGGGTGGATTCGCACGTGGGTCGCGGTTTGCTAAGTACACACTGCGACAAGCTCATAACGGGTGCGATCATACCAGCGTTAGTGCACCGGATCCCATCAGAACTCCGCAGTTAAGCGCGCTTGGGCCGGAGTAGTACTGGGATGGGTGACCTCCCGGGAAGTCCCGGTGTTGCACCCTTTTTTAGTTTTTCGCCGGGCGTCGCAATGCTATTTGAATAAACCTTTTGCCCGTTTGCGTTCTCGTCGGGGCCGGGCCGGGCCGGGGTGCGCTGCCCGCACTACCGCGCGCGCGGGGGGCGACACCGAGCGCGCACCCGAGGCGCCCCGAGCACACAGGCCACGGTGCAACCCGGGCGTTGTGCGCGCACCCCGGTGCGCCCGAGGTGCTGCGCGCGCACCCAGGTGAAATCGGTGTGCACCTCGGCCAGTGCGCGCTCGGTCGAGTCGCGCACGTTGGCCAAGGTGCACGGTGATGTTTCTTACTCTAAGGTTCCGCACCAGACGCCCGGGACAGGTGAGCGAAGCTGGGCGGGGCCGGGTGCGCGGCCGGGGCAGGTGCACGCAGCTGGAGAGAGCTTTGGAGCACACTTCGGAGCGCACCAATGATGCGCTCCATTCAAAAGTTTCCTGAAAAGGCAAAAAAAGTTGAGATTATAGAATTTCCCACTTGAGAGATTGTAAAAAAAAAAAATTTAAAATGAAGGAAACGCGGGTGCCAAGGTGTGCGCAGCCCAGCCAAGGTGTGCGCACCAAGGCGCCCACCCTGGCGAAGGTGCACGCAAGGTGCGCACCCGAGGCAAACCGGACAATTAACCCAACTTTCGACTTCGCGCGCACCTTGGAGCGCACTTCGGAGCGCTCCTTGGTGCGCACCAATCTTGGGCACCTCGGAGTGCACCATGGCGCCCACCAAGGTGCGCACCCGGGGCAAACCGAGCTCCGACTTCGTGCGCACCTTGGAGCGCACGAAAGGTGCGCACCATGGCGCCCACCAAGGTGCGCAGCCCAGCCAAGGCGTGCGCATCAAGGTGCGCACCCTGGCGAAGGTGCGCACCCGGGGCAAACCGAGCTCCGACTTCGTGCGCACCTTGGAGCGCACAAAAGGTGCGCAACCCAGCCAAGGTGTGCGCACCCCGGTCAAACCGAGCTCCGAATCGTGCGCACCAGAGGTGCACGCCATCGTGCGCACCTTGGAGCACACTTCGGAGCCCTCCTTGGTGCGCGCCGATGTTGCGCACCTCGGAGCGCACCCGGGGAAAACAATGCAATTAACCCGACTTTCGACTTCGTGGGCACCTCGGAGCGCTCTCGGGTTCGCACCTCGGAGCACACCGAGGTGCGCACCTTTGATGCGCTGCCTTCACCAATTTCCAGAAAAGGCAAGAAAACATTGAGAAGGTGTGCGCACCGAGGTGCCCACCCTGGCGAAGGTGCACGCGAGGTGCGCACCCGGGGCAAACCGGGCTCCGACTTCGTGCACGCCGCACCTTGGAGCACACTTCGGAGCGCTCCTTGGTGCGCACCAGGGCGCGCAACCCAGCCGAGGTGCCCACCCCGGCGAAGGTGCACGCGAGGTGCGCACCCGGGGCAAACCGGGCTCCGACTTCGTGCACGCCATGGTGCCCACCGCGGCGAAGGTGCACGCGAGGTGCGCACCCGGGGCAAACCGGGCTCCGACTTCGTGCACGCCGCACCTTGGAGCACACTTCGGAGCGCTCCTTGGTGCGCACCATGGTGCCCACCAGGGCGCGCAACCCCGCCGAAGGTGCACGCGAGGTGCGCACCCGGGGCAAACCGGGCTCCGACTTCGTGCACGCCGCACCTTGGAGCACACTTCGGAGCGCTCCTTGGTGCGCACCATGGTGCCCACCAGGGCGCGCAACCCCGCCGAAGGTGCACGCGAGGTGCGCACCCGGGGCAAACCGGGCTCCGACTTCGTGCACGCCATGGTGCGCACCGCGGCGAAGGTGCGCACCCGGGGCAAACCGGGCTCCGACTTCGTGCACGCCGCACCTTGGAGCACACTTCGGAGCGCTCCTTGGTGCGCACCAGGGCGCGCAACCCAGCCGAGGTGCCCACCCCGGCGAAGGTGCACGCGAGGTGCGTACCCGGGGCAAACCGGGCTCCGACTTCGTGCACGCCGCACCTTGGAGCACACTTCGGAGCGCTCCTTGGTGCGCACCATGGTGCCCACCAGGCCGCGCAACCCAGCCAAGGTGTGCGCACCAAGGTGCACGCGAGGTGCGCACCCGGGGCAAACCGGGGTCCGACTTCGTGCACGCCGCACCTTGGAGCACACATCGGGGCGCTCCCGGGTTCGCACCGGCGTTGCGCACCGTGGTGGGCACCTCGGAGCACACCAAGGTGGGCAGCGAGGTGCGCACCTTTGATGCGATGCCTTCACTAATTTCCATAAAAGGCAAAAAAAAAACGAGATTTTAAAATTTCCGTTTTGAAAGATAGTGAGAAAAAGGGAATGCTGGTGCCATCTTGAGCCCGCCCTGGTGCGCAGCCCAGCCAAGGTGTGCGCACCAAGGTGCCCACCCTGGCGAAGGTGCGCGCCCGGGCAATTAACCCAACTTCCAACTTCGCGCGCGCCAGGGTGGGAGCGCACCCAACAACCGGGCCTGGGAAGAGCCAATGCGAGAAACCCCACCAAACGCTCTGACAAAAAAAGAGGGGGCGCTCCAGTAACCCCGCTTCGGAGCGCACCCTGGGCAAACCCAGCCAAGGTGCCCACCCCGGCCAAGGTGCAGGCGAGGTGCGCACCCGGGGCAAACCGGGCTCCGACAACGTGCACGCCGCACCTTGGAGCACACTTCGTAGCGCTCCCGGGTGCGCACCTCAGAGCACACCAAGGTGGGCAGCGAGGTGCGCACCTTTGATGCGCTGCCTTCACTAATTTCCAGAAAAGGCAAAAAAAAAAGGAGATTTTAAAATTTCCGTTTTGAAAGATAGTGAAAAAAACGGAACGCGCGTGCCATCTTGAGCCCGCCCTGGTGCGCAGCCCAGGTAAGGTGCCCACCCTGGCAAAGGTGCGCACCCGGGCAATTAACCCTACTTCCGACTTCGTGCGCGCCAGGGTGGCAACCGGGCCTCGGAAGAGCCAATGCGAGAAACCCCACCAAACGCTCCGACAAAAAAAGAGGCGGCGCTCCAATAACCCCGCTTCGGAGCGCAGCCGGGGCAAACCCAGCCAAGGTGCCCACCCCGACGAAGGTGCACGCGAGGTGCGCACCCGGGGCAAACCGGGCTCCGACAACGTGCACGCAGCACCTTGGAGCACACTTCGAAGCACTCCCGGGTGCCCACCGGCGTTGCGCACCGTGGTGGGCAGCGAGGTGCGCACCTTTGATGCGCTGCCTTCACTAATTTCCAGAAAAAGGCAAAAAAAAATGAGATTTTAAAATTTCCGTTTTGAAAGATAGTGAAAAAAAAGGAACGCGGGTGCCATCTTGAGCCCGCCCTGGTGCGCAGCCCAGGCAAGGCATGCGCACCAAGGTGCCCACCCGAGGTGCACACCCGGGGCAAACCGGGCTCCGACTTCGTGCAGGCCGCACCTTGGAGCACACTTCGGAGCGCTCCTTGGTGCGCACCATGGTGCCCACCAGGGCGCGCAACCCAGCCAAGGTCTGCACACCAAGGTGCCCACCCCGGCGAAGGTGCACGCGAGGTGCGCACCCGGGGCAAACCGGGCTCCGACTTCGTGCACGCCATGGTGCCCACCGCGGCGAAGGTGCACGCGAGGTGCGCACCCGGGGCAAACCGGGCTCCGACTTCGTGCACGCCGCACCTTGGAGCACACTTCGGAGCGCTCCTTGGTGCGCACCATGGTGCCCACCAGGGCGCGCAACCCAGCCAAGGTGTGCGCACCAAGGTGCACGCGAGGTGCGCACCCGGGGCAAACCGGGGTCCGACTTCGTGCACGCCGCACCTTGGAGCACACATCGGAGCGCTCCCAGGTTCGCACCAGCGTTGCGCACCTTTGATGCGCTGCCTTCACTAATTTCCAGAAAAGGCAAAAAAAAACGAGATTTTAAAATTTCCGTTCTGAAAGATAGTGAAAAAAACGGAACGCGGGTGCCATCTTGAGCCCTTCCTGGTGCGCAGCCCAGGCAAGTTGTGCGCACCAAGGTGCCCACCCTGGCGGAGGTGCGCGCCCGGGGCAATCCGGGCTCCGACTTCGTGCACTGCATGGTGCCCACCAAGGCGCGCAACCCAGCCAAGGTGCCCACCGCAGCGAAGGTGCACGCGAGGTGCGCACCCGAGGTGCACACCCGGGGCAAACCGGGCTCCGACTTCGTGCACGCCGCACCTTGGAGCACACTTCAGAGCGCTCCTTGGTGCGCACCAGGGCGCGCAACCCAACCAAGGTCTGCACACCAAGGTGCTCACCCCGGCGAAGGTGCACGCGAGGTGCGCACCCGGGGCAAACCGGGCTCGGACTTCGTGCACGCCGCACCTTGGAGCACACATCGGAGCGCT
>NW_026728948.1:300000-322500 GCF_030272615.1 Cryptomeria japonica
CCGCGACGCGTCCGACAAAGAGAACGTTCCAAGGCGGCAGAGGAGGTTACCAGCCGAAGGATGCAGTAGCAATAACAGGTATAGTTCCGCGGCGGCCGAGAAGACTCACCGCATAGGAATCGGGATGCGAGGCGAGGGATGCGGCGGGAAGGCCCCGACGGCTAAACGGAAGAGGCTGCAGGGCCGCCTCGGAATGGTCCAAGCATCGGATGCGATTGGGACGACTACCAGTGCCAACCCCTTATCCCGCGATGCGTCCGATACACAGATAGTTCCAAGGCGGCCGAGGAGCCTCACCGCATATCAATCGGGGTGCGAGGCGAGGGATGGGGCGGGAAGGCCCCAACGGCTAGACGGAAGAGGCTTCAGGGCCACCTCGGAATGGTCCAAGCATCGGACGCGCTTGGGGCGACTGCCAGTGCCAACCCCTTATCCCGCGATGCGTCCGATACACAGATGGTTCCAAGGCGGCCGAGGAGCCTCACCGCATAGCAATCGGGGGTGCGAGGCGAGGGATGGGGCGGGAAGGCCCCAACGGCTAGACGGAAGAGGCTTCAGGGCCGCCTAGGAATGGTCCAAGCATCGGACACGCTTGGGGCGACTACCAGTGACAGCCCCCTATCCCGCGATGCGTCCGATACGAAGATGGTTCCAAGGCGGCCGAGGAGCCTCACCGCATAGCAATCGGGGTGCGAGGTGGGGGATGCGGCGAGATGGCCCCAACGGCTAGACGGAAGAGGCCACAGGGCCGCGTCGGAATAGTCCAAGCATCGGACGCGCTTGGGGCGACTACCAGTGACAACCCCTTATCCCGCGATGCGTCCGATACGAAGATAGTTCCAAGGCGGCCGAGGAGCCTCACCGCATAGCAATCGGGGTGCGAGGTGGGGGATGCGGCGAGATGGCCCCAACGGCTAGACGGAAGAGGCTGCAGGGCCGCCTCGGAATAGTCCAAGCATCGGACGCGCTTGGGGCCACTACCAGTGACAACCCCTTATCCCGCAATGCGTCCGATACGAAGATAGTTCCAAGGCGGCCGAAGAGCCTCACCGCATAGCAATCGGGGTGCGAGGTGGGGGATGCGGCGAGATGGCCCCAACGGCTAGACGGAAGAGGCCACAGGGCCGCCTCGGAATAGTCCAAGCATCGGACGCGCTTGGGGCGACTACCAGTGACAACCCCTTATCCCGCGATGCGTCCGATACGAAGATAGTTCCCAGGCGGCCGAGGAGCCTCACCGCATAGCAATCGGGGTGCGAGGCGAGGGATGCGGCGAGATGGCCCCAAAGGCTAGACGGAAGAGGCTGCAGGGCTGCCTCGGAATAGTCCAAGCATCGGACGCGCTTGGGGCGACTACCACTGCCAACCCCTTATCCCGCGATGCGTCCGATACACAGATAGTTCCGAGGCGGCCGAGGAGGTGGGGGATGCAGCGAGATGGCCCCAACGGCTAGACGGAAGAGGCTGCAGGGCCGCCTCGGAATAGTCCAAGCATCGGACGCGCTTGGGGCGACTACCAGTGACAACCCCTTATCCCGCGATGCGTCCGATACACAGATAGTTCCGAGGCGGCCAAGGAGCCTCACCGCATAGCAATCGTGGTGCGAGGTGGGGGATGCGGCGAGATGGCCCCAACGGCTAGACGGAAGAGGCTGCAGGGCCGCCTCGGAATGGTCCAAGCATCGGATGCGCTTGGGGCGACTACCACTGCCAACCCCTTATCCCGCGATGCGTCCGATACACAGATAGTTCCAAGGCGGCCGAGGAGCCTCACAGCATAGCAATCAGGGTGCGAGGCGAGGGATGCGGCGAGAAAGCCCCAACGGCTAGAGGGAAGAGGCTTCAGGTCCGCCTCGGAATGGTCCAAGCATCGGACGCGCTTGGGGCGACTACCAGTGACAACCCCTTATCCCGCGACGCGTCCGATACACAGATAGTTCCAAGGCGGCCGAGGAGCCTCACCGCATAGCAATCGGGGTGCGAGGCGAGGGATGCGGCGAGAAGGACCCAACGGCTACACGGAAGAGGCTTCGGGGCCGCCTCGGAATGGTCCAAGCATCGGACGCGCTTGGGGCGACTACCAGTGACAACCCCTTATCCCGCGACGCGTCCGATACACAGATAGTTCCAAGGCGGCCGAGGAGCCTCACCGCATAGCAATCGGGGTGCGAGGCGAGGGATGCGGCGAGAAGGACCCAACGGCTACACGGAAGAGGCTTCGGGGCCGCCTCGGAATGGTCCAAGCATCGGACGCGCTTGGGGCGACTACCAGTGACAACCCCTTATCCCGCGACGCGTCCGATACACAGATAGTTCCAAGGCGGCCGAGGAGCCTCACCGCATAGCAATCGGGGTGCGAGGCGAGGGATGCGGCGAGAAGGACCCAACGGCTAGACGGAAGAGGCTTCGGGTCCGCCTCGGAATGGTCCAAGCATCGGACGCGCTTGGGGCGACTACCAGTGACAACCCCTTATCCCGCGACGCGTCCGATACACAGATAGTTCCAAGGCGGCCGAGGAGCCTCACCGCATAGCAATCGGGGTGCGAGGCGAGGGATGCGGCGAGAAGGACCCAACGGCTAGACGGAAGAGGCTTCGGGTCCGCCTCGGAATGGTCCAAGCATCGGACGCGCTTGGGGCGACTACCAGTGACAACCCCTTATCCCGCGACGCGTCCGATACACAGATAGTTCCAAGGCGGCCGAGGAGCCTCACCGCATAGCAATCGGGGTGCGAGGCGAGGGATGCGGCGAGAAGGACCCAACGGCTAGACGGAAGAGGCTTCGGGTCCGCCTCGGAATGGTCCAAGCATCGGACGCGCTTGGGGCGACTACCAGTGACAACCCCTTATCCCGCGACGCGTCCGATACACAGATAGTTCCGAGGCGGCCGAGGAGCCTCACCGCATAGCAATCGGGGTGCGAGGCGAAGGATGCGGCGAGAAGGACCCAACGGCTAGACGGAAGAGGCTTCGGGTCCGCCTCGGAATGGTCTAAGCATCGGACGCGCTTGGGGCGACTACCAGTGACAACCCCTTATCCCGCGACGCGTCCGATACACAGATAGTTCCAAGGCGGCCGAGGAGCCTCACCGCATAGCAATCGGGGTGCGAGGCGAGGGATGCGGCGAGAAGGACCCAACGGCTAGACGGAAGAGGCTTCAGGGCCGCCTCGGAATGGTCCAAGCATCGAACGCGCTTGGGGCGACTACCAGTGACAACCCCTTATCCCGCGACGCGTCCGATACACAGATAGTTCCGAGGCGGCCGAGGAGCCTCACCGCATAGCAATCGGGGTGCGAGGCGAGGGATGCGGCGAGAAGGACCCAACGGCTAGACGGAAGAGGCTTCAGGGCCGCCTCGGAATGGTCCAAGCATCGGACGCGCTTGGGGCGACTACCAGTGACAACCCCTTATCCCGCGACGCGTCCGATACACAGATAGTTCCGAGGCGGCCGAGGAGCCTCACCGCATAGCAATCGGGGTGCGAGGCGAGGGATGCGGCGAGAAGGACCCAACGGCTAGACGGAAGAGGCTTCAGGGCCGCCTCGGAATGGTCCAAGCATCGGACGCGCTTGGGGCGACTACCAATGACAACCCCTTATCCCGCGACGCGTCCGATACACAGATAGTTCCGAGGCGGCCGAGGAGCCTCACCGCATAGCAATCGGGGTGCGAGGCGAGGGATGCGGCGAGAAGGACCCAACGGCTAGACGGAAGAGGCTTCAGGGCCGCCTCGGAATGGTCCAAGCATCGGACGCGCTTGGGGCGACTACCAGTGACAACCCCTTATCCCGCGACGCGTCCGATACACAGATAGTTCCGAGGCGGCCGAGGAGCCTCACCGCATAGCAATCGGGGTGCGAGGCGAGGGATGCGGCGAGAAGGACCCAACGGCTAGACGGAAGAGGCTTCAGGGCCGCCTCGGAATGGTCCAAGCATCGGACGCGCTTGGGGCGACTACCGTTGCCAACCCCTTATCCCGCGATGCGTCTGATACACAGATAGTTCCGAGGCGGCCGAGGAGCCTCACCGCATAGCAATCGGGTTGCGAGGCAGATTATTGGGAAGGGAACCCCCTGGGATGCGGCTCAAGCAGTGCCCAAAGGGACTGGAATGCGGAATCACATCGAGAGACCCAAATGCTATACGAGGGCTCAAATCGAATTATCGATTTGGCCACGACATGGACGCATCGGAACGACTACCTTTGCCGAACCACTCGCAATTGCATCCATACCGAAACCAATAGACATTTCCGTTAGAGCCCTCGCATAGCATTCGGGAATCTCGCATGCCCCTCTAAATCGACCAATGCTGGCGCTCAATGAAAATCCGAGCGCTACCACCGTTCGAGCGCCAGCATTGGTCGAGTTAGAGGGGCACGGGGGAGAATGCTCCAGTCAACACCTCCCCTATATAAGTTATTTGTCCGATTCTCGCACAACCGTAGTCTGCCTCGTCGAATCAAACAACGGTCCCAGATTCCGACTTCCGTTTCGTAGAGACCCAAAAGCTAGATGGAGGCTCGCAAGAAAGAGAGTCGGCGCATAGCAATCGGGTTTCTCGAACGTTTAGGGACCGAGCTCACTTGCGGATAGGGCAAAATCCGCCAAGCAACCCAAAAGCTAGACGGGGGCTCGAATCGAATCGCCTAGGCGGCCACAACAACGACGTGTTGGATCGACTACCAGTGCCAAACCATTCAGCAAGACTAGTCTGTGTCGAGGCCGGATAGAGATTCTCAGAGAGCGCCCGCATAGCATTTAGGAGACCTGCCGCGTCCCTCACACTCGACAAATGGTGGTGCACGTTTATAAATCCGAGCGATCCCAACCCTTTCAAGCACCAACATCGGTCGAGATAGAGGGGCACGGAGGGGGCTGCGTGAGACAACACAGTCCCCTATATAAGTTATTTGTCCGATTCTCACACATCCGAAGAATGGTCATCAAATCGGACAACAGCCCAAACTTCCGACTTCCGTCCCAGAAAGCCCAAGAGCTATCTAAAACGTTCATGGCCGGAACTCGATCGCGGCTATACCAGTCCGCCAAGCAACCCAAAAGCTAGACTGGAGCTCTAGTCGAATCACCTCTGTGGCCATTGCAAGGACGTGTTGGAGCGACTACCATTGCCGAACCATTCCGCAGGTCGAGTCCATACCAAGGCCGCATAGAGATTCACGATGAGCTCCTGCATAGCAATCAGGAGACTTGCCGTGTCCATCACAATCGATAAATCCTGGTGCAAGATTTTTGCATCCGAGCGCTCCAACCAGTCGAGCACCAGCATCAATCGACATAAACGGGCACGGGGGGAGGATGCTCGAGAACACTACCTCCCCTATATAAGTTATTTGTCCGATTCTCAAGCAGCCGAAGTCTGGTCATCGAATCGGGTCAAAGACCACAACTTCCGACTTTACCCACAATGCAAGTCATCGAATCGAACATCGGCCCCCGAGTCGGACTCCATGCGTATGTCAGGTCATCGGACCCAAATTCCGCCTTCCTGCGCATGGCGGGCCATCAATATCAACTCGGTCATCGGACCCAAACTCCGCCTTTTTGCGTATGGCACGCCTTCAAATCGGTCATCGGACCCAAATTCCGCCTTCCTGTGCATGGCGGGCCATCAACATCAACTCGGTCATCGGACCCAAATTCCGCCTTTCTGCGCATGGCACGCCATCAACTCGGTCATCGGACCCAAATTCCGCCTTCCTGCGCATGGCAGGTCATCGGACACAAATTCAGACCTCGCCAATATGCCTACGTATCGAATCGGTCATCGGACCCAACTTCCGACTTCATCCATACTGTAGGGTCTTTGAGGTTGGCGCGGTGCGCTCAACCCAGGGAGTCGACCCATCGAAGCATACACCTCCCCTATATAAGCTATTTGTCCGATTCCCACACCTGTGTAGTTTGCACCTCTGACCAGGACATCGACCCCAACTTCCGAACTCGACTGCAACGACGGCACCAGCGCCTTGGTGCGCACCTTGCGACGCACAGTCCCAACATTCGCCTTCCTGCACATGGCAGGTCATCGGACCCAAATTCCGACCTCGCGAGTATGCCTACATATCGAATCGGTCATCGGACCCAACTTCCGACTTCATCCATACCGTAGGGTCTTTGAGGTTGGCGCGGTGCGCTCAACCCGGGGAGTCGACCCAACGAAGCATACACCTCCCCTATATAAGCTATTTGTCCGATTCCCACACCTGTGTAGTTTGCACCTCCGATCAAGACATCGACCCCAACTTCCGAACTCGCCTCCAACGACCGAACCAGCGCCTTGGTGCGCACCTTGCAACGCACAGTGCCAACATTCGCCTTCCTGCACGTGGCAGGTCATCGGACCCAAATTCCGACCTCGCGAGTATGCCTACATATCGAATCGGTCATCGGACCCAACTTCCGACTTCATCCATACCGTAGGGTCTTTGAGGTTGGCGCGGTGCGCTCAACCCGGGGAGTCGACCCAACGAAGCATACACCTCCCCTATATAAGCTATTTGTCCGATTCCCACACCTGTGTAGCTTGCACCTCCGATCAGGACATCGACCCCAACTTCCGAACTCGACTAAAAAGACCGCACCAGCGCCTTGGTGTGCACCTTGCAACGCACAGTGTCAACATTCGCCTTCCTGCACATGGCAGGTCATCGGACCCAAATTCCGACCTCATGAGCATACCTACTAATCGAATTGGTCATCGGACCCAACTTCCGACTTCATCCATACCGTAGGGTCTTTGAGGTTGGCGCGGTGCGCTCAACCTGGGGAGTCGACCCATCGAAGCATACACCTCCCCTATATAAGCTATTTGTCCGATTCCGACACCTGTGTAGTTTGCACCTCCGCTCAGGACATCGACCCCAACTTCCGAACTCGCCTGCAACGACCGAACCAGCGCCTTGGTGCGCACCAAAAGTGCGCACTTTTGGAGGGCACTTTTGTGCGCTCCAAAGGTGCGCACTTTTGGAGGGCACTTTTCTGCGCTCCAAAGGTGCGCACTTTTGGAGGGCACTTTTTGGAGGGCACTTTTCTGCGCTCCAAAGGTGCGCACTTTTGGAGGGCACTTTTTGGAGGGCACTTTTCTGCGCTCCAAAGGTGCGCACTTTTGGAGGGCACTTTTTGGAGGGCACTTTTCTGCGCTCCAAAGGTGCGCACTTTTGGAGGGCACTTTTTGGAGGGCACTTTTCTGCGCTCCAAAGGTGCGCACTTTTGGAGGGCACTTTTTGGAGGGCACTTTTCTGCGCTCCAAAGGTGCGCACTTTTGGAGGGCACTTTTCTGCGCTCCAAAGGTGCGCACTTTTGGAGGGCACTTTTTGGAGGGCACTTTTCTGCGCTCCAAAGGTGCGCACTTTTGGAGGGCACTTTTTGGAGGGCACTTTTCTGCGCTCCAAAGGTGCGCACTTTTGGAGGGCACTTTTTGGAGGGCACTTTTCTGCGCTCCAAAGGTGCGCACTTTTGGAGGGCACTTTTGTGCACTCCAAAGGTGCGCACTTTTGGAGGGCACTTTTCCTGTGCTCCAAAGGTGCACACCTAGGTGAGCACCTTCGACCACACCTTGTAGCACACCAAACTCTGACTTTCGACTTCATCCGCAATGCAGGGTCTTTGAGGTTGGCGCAATGCGCACAACCAGGGGAGTCGACCCATCAAACCCAACACCTCCCCTATATAAGCTATTTGTCTGATTCTCATACATGCGTAGCCTGCAGGAGCAATTAGGACATCGACCCCAACTTTCGGCTTCTAAACGAAAACAAGGTCTTTGAGGTTGGTGTAATGCGAACAACTAGGGGAGTCAACCCATCAAACCCAACACCTCCCCTATATAAGCTATTTGTCTGATTCTCATACATGTGTAGTCTACAGGAGCAATTAGGACATCGACCCCAACTTTTGACTTCTTAACGAAAACAAGGTCTTTGAGGTTGACGTAATGCGCACAACCAGGGGAGTCGACCCATCAAACCCAACACCTCCCCTATATAAGCTATTTGTCCGATTCTCATACATGTGTAGCCTGCAGGAGCCATTAGGACATTGACCCCAACTTTTGACTTCTTAACGAAAACAAGGTCTTTGAGGTTGGCGTAATGCGCACAACCAAGGGAGTTGACCCATCAAACCCAACACCTCCCCTATATAAGCTATTTGTCTGATTCTCATACATGTGTAGCCTGCAACAACGATTAGGACATCCACCCCAACTTCTGAATTCGTCTGCGTTGACCGCACCAAAGGTGCACGCCTTGGTGCTCACCAAAATCCGACTTCCGACTTCTTCTGCTATGCGGGGTCTTTGAGGTTGGCGCAGTGCGCACAACCAGGGGAGTCAACCCACCGAATGCAACACCTCCCCTATATAAGCTATTTGTCTGATTCTCATACATGCGTAGACTGCAGCAATGATTAGGACATCCACCCCAACTTTTGACTTCTTAAACAAGACAGGGTCTTTGAAGTTGGTGCAGTGCACACAACCAGGGGAGTCGACCCATCAAACGCAACACCTCCCCTATATAAAGCTATTTGTCCGATTCTCATACGTGTAGTCTGCAGCAGCGATTAGGACATCGACCCCAACTTCCGAATTCGTTTGCATTGACCGCACCAAAGGTGCACGCCTTGGTGTGCACCCTGGAGTGCACTTTGGTGCTCACCTCGGTGCACACTTTGGTGTGCACCTCGGTGTGCACCAAAGGTGCGCACCTTGGAGCGCACCAAAGGTGTACACTTTGGAGCGCACCACATAGGGTCTTTGAGAGGTTGGCGCAGTGCGCACACCAAGGTGGGTGTTGAGGTGCGTGCCGAGGTGGGTGGGTGCTAGGGTGCGCTCCATGGTGGGTGCCAGGGTGGGTGCGTGCTAGGGTGGATTCCAAAGAGGGTCATAGGGTGGGTGCCAAGGTGGGTTGGTGATATAGTGGGTTCAAAGGTGGGTACTAGGGTGGGTTCCAAGGTGGGTCACAAGTTGGGTGCCAGGATGCGTGGGTGTTAGGTTGGGTGCCAAGGTGGGCTCCTGCGTGGGTGGGTGCTAGGGTGGGTTTCAAGGTGGACGCGAGGGCGGGTGCCAAGGTGGGTAACAAGTTGGGTGTTAGGATGGGTGAGTGCTAGAGTGGGTGCCAAGGTGGGTGGGTGCTAAGGTGGATGCCAAGGTGGTTCACAGGGTGGGTGGGTTCTAGGGTGAGTTCCAAGGTGGGTCACAGGTTCAGTGCTAGGGTGGGTGTCAAGGCGGGTGTCGAGGTGCCTGGGTGCTAGGGTGTGGATGCCAATGTGGGTCATAGGGTGGGTACTAGGGTGGGCTGCAATGTGGGTGCCAAGGTGGGTAACATGCTCGGTGGGTTCTAAATTGGGTGCCAGGGTGGGTGTGCACCCACCTTGCCCGAGGTGGGTGCCAAGGTGCCAGTGTGGGTGGGTGCTAAGGTGGATGCCAAGGTGGGTGAGAAGGTGGGTGATAGGTTGAGTGGTAGGATGGGTGGGTGCCAAGATGGGTCACAGGGTGGGTGCAAGGGTGGGTAGGTGCTAGGGTTGGTGTCAGGGTGGGTGGGTGCTAGGTTGGGTTCCAAGGTGGGTGCGAGGGTGAGTGTCAAGGTGGGTCACAGGTTAGGTGCTAGGATGGGTGAGTGCTAGGGTGCAAAGGTGCCAGGGTGGGTGCTAGGATGGGTCGATGCTAGGGTGAGTGGCAAGGTGGGTCCACAAGTGTCAAGGTGGGTGCCGAGGTGGGTGCCAAGTCGGCGACTGCTATGGTGGATGCCAAGGTGGGTCACGGGGTGGGTGCCAAGTTGCTAGGTTGGGTTCCAAGGTGGGTGCCAACGTGGGTGCTAGGGTGCGTGGGTTAAAGGGTGTGTCACAACGTGGGTGCCAGGATGGGTGCGCACCCACACTGGCCAAGACGGGTGCGGGTGCAAGGTTGGGTTCCAAGCCCGGTCACAGGCTGGGTGCTAGGATGGGTGGGTGCCAAGGTGGGCACCAGGGTGGGTGCACCCACCCTGGCCAAGGTGGGTCACGGGGTGGGTCCTAGGGTGGGTAACGGGGTGGGTACTAAGGTGCGTGCCAAGGTGGGTCATAGGGTGGGTGCCAAGGTGGGCACCAGGGTGGGTGTGCACCAACCCTAGCCAGGGTAGGTCACGGGGTGGTTGTCGGGGTGGGCGTCAAGGAGCCAAGGTGGGTGGCAAGTAGCCAAGTTGCGTGCCAAGGTGGGTGTCGGGGTGGGTGCCAAGGATCCAAGGTGGGTGCCAAGGAACCAAGGTGGGTGTCTGGGTGGGTGCCGAGGTGGGAGCCAGGGTGGGTCCCAAGGTGAGTGCAAAGGTGGGTGCCAGGGTCAAGGTGAGTGCCAATGTGGGTTCCAAGGTGCCAGGGTCAGGGTGAGTGCCAATGTGGGTTCAAAGGTGCTAAGTTGGGTGCGAGGTTGGGTGCGAGGGTGGGTGGGTGCCAAGGTGTGCTAGGTGGAAGCCCGGGTGGGTCGGCATCCCATGGGTGTCGAGTTGGGTGCCTGATGGGTGCTTCTTGTCAAGTTTTAGTCGTCGGGACTCATTTCGAGCCTTAGAGGTCGTTTCTTGTCCGGTTGCCCTGTCTTCGACCTGGGAACCCAATTTTGGTCCTCGGGTCCCATTTTTTTTTGTCTCGCATCCCACTTTTGGCCTGTGGCCTTTTCGGGGTCGATTCTCGTTTTGGGCATCAGAGCATGTTTCTTCTCCTAAAACCCAATATTTGTTTATTAAGTCTCGGAACACATTTTTGTTCTCGTGGACCCATCATGGGTCTTGGAACGCATTTGTGGTCCTTGGGTCCCATTTTGCATCCCGAAACTTGTGTTTTGGTGCTTGATCCCTATTTTGGGTGCCCACCTTGCACCAAGTGCGCACCCGGGGCAAACCGAGCGCCTTGGTGCACCGGGGCAAGATCGAGCGTGCACCCGAGGCGCCCCAAACATGCACCAAGGTGCACTCGGCCCACATGTGAGCGCAGGTCGTTGCGCCCGAGGTGGTGTGTGGGCACCGCGTTGCAGACGGGACACTGCACGCACACGACGCCCCCTCCAGGTGCACGCACGTAGGCCGGGCCGGGTGCACACCCGACGCCCTAGCAAGGTGCGCGCACCCGGGCAGGGCTCACACTTGGCGAACGGGGCGCACTTCGCGAGGGAGGGTGTGCACCTCGACGGGGGTGGGTGGCCGGGGTGGATTCGCACGTGGGTCGCGGTTTGCTAAGTACACACTGCGACAAGCTCATAACGGGTGCGATCATACCAGCATTAGTGCACCGGATCCC
This sequence comes from Cryptomeria japonica, assembly GCF_030272615.1. Classification (NCBI taxonomy): domain Eukaryota; kingdom Viridiplantae; phylum Streptophyta; class Pinopsida; order Cupressales; family Cupressaceae; genus Cryptomeria; species Cryptomeria japonica. Next base: position 311,292 of record NW_026728948.1, read on the forward strand.
ATCAGAACTCCGCAGTTAAGCGCGCTTGGGCCGGAGTAGTACTGGGATGGGTGACCTCCCGGGAAGTCCCGGTGTTGCACCCTTTTTTAGTTTTTCGCCGGGCGTCGCAATGCTATTTGAATAAACCTTTTGCCCGTTTGCGTTCTCGTCGGGGCCGGGCCGGGCCGGGGTGCGCTGCCCGCACTACCGCGCGCGCGGGGGCGACACCGAGCGCGCACCCGAGGCACCCCGAGCACACAGGCCACGGTGCAACCCGGGCGTTGTGCGCGCACCCCGGTGCGCCCGAGGTGCTGCGCGCGCACCCAGGTGAAATCGGTGTGCACCTCGGCCAGTGCGCGCTCGGTCGAGTCGCGCACGTTGGCCAAGGTGCACGGTGATGTTTCTTACTCTAAGGTTCCGCACCAGACGCCCGGGACAGGTGAGCGAAGCTGGGCGGGGCCGGGTGCGCGGCCGGGGCAGGTGCACGCAGCTGGAGAGAGCTTTGGAGCACACTTCGGAGCGCACCAATGATGCGCTCCATTCAAAAGTTTCCTGAAAAGGCAAAAAAAGTTGAGATTATAGAATTTCCCACTTGAGAGATTGTAAAAAAAAAAAATTTAAAATGAAGGAAACGCGGGTGCCAAGGTGTGCGCAGCCCAGCCAAGGTGTGCGCACCAAGGCGCCCACCCTGGCGAAGGTGCACGCAAGGTGCGCACCCGAGGCAAACCGGACAATTAACCCAACTTTCGACTTCGCGCGCACCTTGGAGCGCACTTCGGAGCGCTCCTTGGTGCGCACCAATCTTGGGCACCTCGGAGTGCACCATGGCGCCCACCAAGGTGCGCACCCGGGGCAAACCGAGCTCCGACTTCGTGCGCACCTTGGAGCGCACGAAAGGTGCGCACCATGGCGCCCACCAAGGTGCGCAGCCCAGCCAAGGCGTGCGCATCAAGGTGCGCACCCTGGCGAAGGTGCGCACCCGGGGCAAACCGAGCTCCGACTTCGTGCGCACCTTGGAGCGCACAAAAGGTGCGCAACCCAGCCAAGGTGTGCGCACCCCGGTCAAACCGAGCTCCGAATCGTGCGCACCAGAGGTGCACGCCATCGTGCGCACCTTGGAGCACACTTCGGAGCCCTCCTTGGTGCGCGCCGATGTTGCGCACCTCGGAGCGCACCCGGGGAAAACAATGCAATTAACCCGACTTTCGACTTCGTGGGCACCTCGGAGCGCTCTCGGGTTCGCACCTCGGAGCACACCGAGGTGCGCACCTTTGATGCGCTGCCTTCACCAATTTCCAGAAAAGGCAAGAAAACATTGAGAAGGTGTGCGCACCGAGGTGCCCACCCTGGCGAAGGTGCACGCGAGGTGCGCACCCGGGGCAAACCGGGCTCCGACTTCGTGCACGCCGCACCTTGGAGCACACTTCGGAGCGCTCCTTGGTGCGCACCAGGGCGCGCAACCCAGCCGAGGTGCCCACCCCGGCGAAGGTGCACGCGAGGTGCGCACCCGGGGCAAACCGGGCTCCGACTTCGTGCACGCCATGGTGCCCACCGCGGCGAAGGTGCACGCGAGGTGCGCACCCGGGGCAAACCGGGCTCCGACTTCGTGCACGCCGCACCTTGGAGCACACTTCGGAGCGCTCCTTGGTGCGCACCATGGTGCCCACCAGGGCGCGCAACCCCGCCGAAGGTGCACGCGAGGTGCGCACCCGGGGCAAACCGGGCTCCGACTTCGTGCACGCCGCACCTTGGAGCACACTTCGGAGCGCTCCTTGGTGCGCACCATGGTGCCCACCAGGGCGCGCAACCCCGCCGAAGGTGCACGCGAGGTGCGCACCCGGGGCAAACCGGGCTCCGACTTCGTGCACGCCATGGTGCGCACCGCGGCGAAGGTGCGCACCCGGGGCAAACCGGGCTCCGACTTCGTGCACGCCGCACCTTGGAGCACACTTCGGAGCGCTCCTTGGTGCGCACCAGGGCGCGCAACCCAGCCGAGGTGCCCACCCCGGCGAAGGTGCACGCGAGGTGCGTACCCGGGGCAAACCGGGCTCCGACTTCGTGCACGCCGCACCTTGGAGCACACTTCGGAGCGCTCCTTGGTGCGCACCATGGTGCCCACCAGGCCGCGCAACCCAGCCAAGGTGTGCGCACCAAGGTGCACGCGAGGTGCGCACCCGGGGCAAACCGGGGTCCGACTTCGTGCACGCCGCACCTTGGAGCACACATCGGGGCGCTCCCGGGTTCGCACCGGCGTTGCGCACCGTGGTGGGCACCTCGGAGCACACCAAGGTGGGCAGCGAGGTGCGCACCTTTGATGCGATGCCTTCACTAATTTCCATAAAAGGCAAAAAAAAAACGAGATTTTAAAATTTCCGTTTTGAAAGATAGTGAGAAAAAGGGAATGCTAGTGCCATCTTGAGCCCGCCCTGGTGCGCAGCCCAGCCAAGGTGTGCGCACCAAGGTGCCCACCCTGGCGAAGGTGCGCGCCCGGGCAATTAACCCAACTTCCAACTTCGCGCGCGCCAGGGTGGGAGCGCACCCAACAACCGGGCCTGGGAAGAGCCAATGCGAGAAACCCCACCAAACGCTCTGACAAAAAAAGAGGGGGCGCTCCAGTAACCCCGCTTCGGAGCGCACCCTGGGCAAACCCAGCCAAGGTGCCCACCCCGGCCAAGGTGCAGGCGAGGTGCGCACCCGGGGCAAACCGGGCTCCGACAACGTGCACGCCGCACCTTGGAGCACACTTCGTAGCGCTCCCGGGTGCGCACCTCAGAGCACACCAAGGTGGGCAGCGAGGTGCGCACCTTTGATGCGCTGCCTTCACTAATTTCCAGAAAAGGCAAAAAAAAAAGGAGATTTTAAAATTTCCGTTTTGAAAGATAGTGAAAAAAACGGAACGCGCGTGCCATCTTGAGCCCGCCCTGGTGCGCAGCCCAGGTAAGGTGCCCACCCTGGCAAAGGTGCGCACCCGGGCAATTAACCCTACTTCCGACTTCGTGCGCGCCAGGGTGGCAACCGGGCCTCGGAAGAGCCAATGCGAGAAACCCCACCAAACGCTCCGACAAAAAAAGAGGCGGCGCTCCAATAACCCCGCTTCGGAGCGCAGCCGGGGCAAACCCAGCCAAGGTGCCCACCCCGACGAAGGTGCACGCGAGGTGCGCACCCGGGGCAAACCGGGCTCCGACAACGTGCACGCAGCACCTTGGAGCACACTTCGAAGCACTCCCGGGTGCCCACCGGCGTTGCGCACCGTGGTGGGCAGCGAGGTGCGCACCTTTGATGCGCTGCCTTCACTAATTTCCAGAAAAAGGCAAAAAAAAATGAGATTTTAAAATTTCCATTTTGAAAGATAGTGAAAAAAAAGGAACGCGGGTGCCATCTTGAGCCCGCCCTGGTGCGCAGCCCAGGCAAGGCATGCGCACCAAGGTGCCCACCCGAGGTGCACACCCGGGGCAAACCGGGCTCCGACTTCGTGCAGGCCGCACCTTGGAGCACACTTCGGAGCGCTCCTTGGTGCGCACCATGGTGCCCACCAGGGCGCGCAACCCAGCCAAGGTCTGCACACCAAGGTGCCCACCCCGGCGAAGGTGCACGCGAGGTGCGCACCCGGGGCAAACCGGGCTCCGACTTCGTGCACGCCATGGTGCCCACCGCGGCGAAGGTGCACGCGAGGTGCGCACCCGGGGCAAACCGGGCTCCGACTTCGTGCACGCCGCACCTTGGAGCACACTTCGGAGCGCTCCTTGGTGCGCACCATGGTGCCCACCAGGGCGCGCAACCCAGCCAAGGTGTGCGCACCAAGGTGCACGCGAGGTGCGCACCCGGGGCAAACCGGGGTCCGACTTCGTGCACGCCGCACCTTGGAGCACACATCGGAGCGCTCCCAGGTTCGCACCAGCGTTGCGCACCTTTGATGCGCTGCCTTCACTAATTTCCAGAAAAGGCAAAAAAAAACGAGATTTTAAAATTTCCGTTCTGAAAGATAGTGAAAAAAACGGAACGCGGGTGCCATCTTGAGCCCTTCCTGGTGCGCACCCCAGGCAAGTTGTGCGCACCAAGGTGCCCACCCTGGCGGAGGTGCGCGCCCGGGGCAATCCGGGCTCCGACTTCGTGCACTGCATGGTGCCCACCAAGGTGCGCAACCCAGCCAAGGTGCCCACCGCAGCGAAGGTGCACGCGAGGTGCGCACGCGAGGTGCACACCCGGGGCAAACCGGGCTCCGACTTCGTGCACGCCGCACCTTGGAGCACACTTCAGAGCGCTCCTTGGTGCGCACCAGGGCGCGCAACCCAGCCGAGGTGCCCACCCCGGCGAAGGTGCACGCGAGGTGCGCACCCGGGGCAAACCGGGCTCCGACTTCGTGCACGCCATGGTGCCCACCGCGGCGAAGGTGCGCACCCGGGGCAAACCGGGCTCCGACTTCGTGCACGCCGCACCTTGGAGCACACTTCGGAGCGCTCCTTGGTGCGCACCATGGTGCCCACCAGGCCGCGCAACCCAGCCAAGGTGTGCGCACCAAGGTGCACGCGAGGTGCGCACCCGGGGCAAACCGGGGTCCGACTTCGTGCACGCCGCACCTTGGAGCACACATCGGGGCGCTCCCGGGTTCGCACCGGCGTTGCGCACCGTGGTGGGCACCTCGGAGCACACCAAGGTGGGCAGCGAGGTGCGCACCTTTGATGCGATGCCTTCACTAATTTCCATAAAAGGCAAAAAAAAAACGAGATTTTAAAATTTCCGTTTTGAAAGATAGTGAGAAAAAGGGAATGCTGGTGCCATCTTGAGCCCGCCCTGGTGCGCAGCCCAGCCAAGGTTTGCGCACCAAGGTGCCCACCCTGGCGAAGGTGCGCGCCCGGGCAATTAACCCAACTTCCAACTTCGCGCGCGCCAGGGTGGGAGCGCACCCAACAACCGGGCCTGGGAAGAGCCAATGCGAGAAACCCCACCAAACTCTCTGACAAAAAAAGAGGGGGCGCTCCAGTAACCCCGCTTCGGAGCGCACCCTGGGCAAACCCAGCCAAGGTGCCCACCCCGGCCAAGGTGCAGGCGAGGTGCGCACCCGGGGCAAACCGGGCTCCGACAACGTGCACGCCGCACCTTGGAGCACACTTCGTAGCGCTCCCGGGTGCGCACCTCAGAGCACACCAAGGTGGGCAGCGAGGTGCGCACCTTTGATGCGCTGCCTTCACTAATTTCCAGAAAAGGCAAAAAAAAAAGGAGATTTTAAAATTTCCGTTTTGAAAGATAGTGAAAAAAACGGAACGCGCGTGCCATCTTGAGCCCGCCCTGGTGCGCAGCCCAGGTAAGGTGCCACCCTGGCAAAGGTGCGCACCCGGGCAATTAACCCTACTTCCGACTTCGTGCGCGCCAGGGTGGCAACCGGGCCTCGGAAGAGCCAATGCGAGAAACCCCACCAAACGCTCCGACAAAAAAAGAGGCGGCGCTCCAATAACCCCGCTTCGGAGCGCAGCCGGGGCAAACCAAGCCAAGGTGCCCACCCCGACGAAGGTGCACGCGAGGTGCGCACCCGGGGCAAACCGGGCTCCGACAACGTGCACGCAGCACCTTGGAGCACACTTCGAAGCACTCCCGGGTGCCCACCGGCGTTGCGCACCGTGGTGGGCAGCGAGGTGCGCACCTTTGATGCGCTGCCTTCACTAATTTCCAGAAAAAGGCAAAAAAAAATGAGATTTTAAAATTTCCGTTTTGAAAGATAGTGAAAAAAAAGGAACGCGGGTGCCATCTTGAGCCCGCCCTGGTGCGCAGCCCAGGCAAGGCATGCGCACCAAGGTGCCCACCCGAGGTGCACACCCGGGGCAAACCGGGCTCCGACTTCGTGCAGGCCGCACCTTGGAGCACACTTCGGAGCGCTCCTTGGTGCGCACCATGGTGCCCACCAGGGCGCACCCGAGGCAAACCGGGCTCCGACTTCGTGCACGCCGCACCTTGGAGCACACATCGGAGCGCTCCCAGGTTCGCACCAGCGTTGCGCACCTTTGATGCGCTGCCTTCACTAATTTCCAGAAAAGGCAAAAAAAAACGATATTTTAAAATTTCCGTTCTGAAAGATAGTGAAAAAAACGGAACGCGGGTGCCATCTTGAGCCCTTCCTGATGCGCAGCCCAGGCAAGTTGTGCGCACCAAGGTGCCCACCCTGGCGGAGGTGCGCGCCCGGGGCAAACCGGGCTCCGACTTCGTGCACTGCATGGTGCCCACCAAGGCGCGCAACCCAGCCAAGGTGCCCACCGCAGCGAAGGTGCACGCGAGGTGCGCACCCGAGGTGCACACCCGGGGCAAACCGGGCTCCGACTTCGTGCACGCCGCACCTTGGAGCACACTTCAGAGCGCTCCTTGGTACGCACCAGGGCGCGCAACCCAGCCAAGGTGCTCACCCCGGCGAAGGTGCACGCGAGGTGCGCACCCGGGGCAAACCGGGCTCGGACTTCGTGCACGCCGCACCTTGGAGCACACATCGGAGCGCTCCCGGGTTCGCACCAGCATTGCGCACCTTTGATGCGCTGCCTTCACTAATTTCCAGAAAAGGCAAAAAAAAGAAAAAAATGAGATTTTAAAATTTCCGTTTTGAAAGATAGTGAAAAAAACGGAACGCGGGTGCCATCTTGAGCCCGCCCTGGTGTGCAGCCCAGGCAAGTTGTGCGCACCAAGGCACCCACCCTGGCCAAGGTGGGTCACGGGGTGGGTCCTAGGGTGGGTAACGGGGTGGGTACTAAGGTGCGTGCCAAGGTGGGTCATAGGGTGGGTGCCAAGGTGGGCACCAGGGTGGGTGTGCACCAACCCTAGCCAGGGTAGGTCACGGGGTGGTTGTCGGGGTGGGCGTCAAGGAGCCAAGGTGGGTGGCAAGTAGCCAAGTTGCGTGCCAAGGTGGGTGTCGGGGTGGGTGCCAAGGATCCAAGGTGGGTGCCAAGGAACCAAGGTGGGTGTCTGGGTGGGTGCCGAGGTGGGAGCCAGGGTGGGTCCCAAGGTGAGTGCAAAGGTGGGTGCCAGGGTCAAGGTGAGTGCCAATGTGGGTTCCAAGGTGCCAGGGTCAGGGTGAGTGCCAATGTGGGTTCAAAGGTGCTAAGTTGGGTGCGAGGTTGGGTGCGAGGGTGGGTGGGTGCCAAGGTGTGCTAGGTGGAAGCCCGGGTGGGTCGGCATCCCATGGGTGTCGAGTTGGGTGCCTGATGGGTGCTTCTTGTCAAGTTTTAGTCGTCGGGACTCATTTCGAGCCTTAGAGGTCGTTTCTTGTCCGGTTGCCCTGTCTTCGACCTGGGAACCCAATTTTGGTCCTCGGGTCCCATTTTTTTTTGTCTCGCATCCCACTTTTGGCCTGTGGCCTTTTCGGGGTCGATTCTCGTTTTGGGCATCAGAGCATGTTTCTTCTCCTAAAACCCAATATTTGTTTATTAAGTCTCGGAACACATTTTTGTTCTCGTGGACCCATCATGGGTCTTGGAACGCATTTGTGGTCCTTGGGTCCCATTTTGCATCCCGAAACTTGTGTTTTGGTGCTTGATCCCTATTTTGGGTGCCCACCTTGCACCAAGTGCGCACCCGGGGCAAACCGAGCGCCTTGGTGCACCGGGGCAAGATCGAGCGTGCACCCGAGGCGCCCCGAACATGCACCAAGGTGCACTCGGCCCACATGTGAGCGCAGGTCGTTGCGCCCGAGGTGGTGTGTGGGCACCGCGTTGCAGACGGGACACTGCACGCACACGACGCCCCCTCCAGGTGCACGCACGTAGGCCGGGCCGGGTGCACACCCGACGCCCTAGCAAGGTGCGCGCACCCGGGCAGGGCTCACACTTGGCGAACGGGGCGCACTTCGCGAGGGAGGGTGTGCACCTCGACGGGGGTGGGTGGCCGGGGTGGATTCGCACGTGGGTCGCGGTTTGCTAAGTACACACTGCGACAAGCTCATAACGGGTGCGATCATACCAGCGTTAGTGCACCGGATCCCATCAGAACTCCGCAGTTAAGCGCGCTTGGGCCGGAGTAGTACTGGGATGGGTGACCTCCCGGGAAGTCCCGGTGTTGCACCCTTTTTTAGTTTTTCGCCGGGCGTCGCAATGCTATTTGAATAAACCTTTTGCCCGTTTGCGTTCTCGTCGGGGCCGGGCCGGGCCGGGGTGCGCTGCCCGCACTACCGCGCGCGCGGGGGCGACACCGAGCGCGCACCCGAGGCGCCCCGAGCACACAGGCCACGGTGCAACCCGGGCGTTGTGCGCGCACCCCGGTGCGCCCGAGGTGCTGCGCGCGCACCCAGGTGAAATCGGTGTGCACCTCGGCCAGTGCGCGCTCGGTCGAGTCGCGCACGTTGGCCAAGGTGCACGGTGATGTTTCTTACTCTAAGGTTCCGCACCAGACGCCCGGGACAGGTGAGCGAAGCTGGGCGGGGCCGGGTGCGCGGCCGGGGCAGGTGCACGCAGCTGGAGAGAGCTTTGGAGCACACTTCGGAGCGCACCAATGATGCGCTCCATTCAAAAGTTTCCTGAAAAGGCAAAAAAAGTTGAGATTATAGAATTTCCCACTTGAGAGATTGTAAAAAAAAAAAATTTAAAATGAAGGAAACGCGGGTGCCAAGGTGTGCGCAGCCCAGCCAAGGTGTGCGCACCAAGGCGCCCACCCTGGCGAAGGTGCACGCAAGGTGCGCACCCGAGGCAAACCGGACAATTAACCCAACTTTCGACTTCGCGCGCACCTTGGAGCGCACTTCGGAGCGCTCCTTGGTGCGCACCAATCTTGGGCACCTCGGAGTGCACCATGGCGCCCACCAAGGTGCGCACCCGGGGCAAACCGAGCTCCGACTTCGTGCGCACCTTGGAGCGCACGAAAGGTGCGCACCATGGCGCCCACCAAGGTGCGCAGCCCAGCCAAGGCGTGCGCATCAAGGTGCGCACCCTGGCGAAGGTGCGCACCCGGGGCAAACCGAGCTCCGACTTCGTGCGCACCTTGGAGCGCACAAAAGGTGCGCAACCCAGCCAAGGTGTGCGCACCCCGGTCAAACCGAGCTCCGAATCGTGCGCACCAGAGGTGCACGCCATCGTGCGCACCTTGGAGCACACTTCGGAGCCCTCCTTGGTGCGCGCCGATGTTGCGCACCTCGGAGCGCACCCGGGGAAAACAATGCAATTAACCCGACTTTCGACTTCGTGGGCACCTCGGAGCGCTCTCGGGTTCGCACCTCGGAGCACACCGAGGTGCGCACCTTTGATGCGCTGCCTTCACCAATTTCCAGAAAAGGCAAGAAAACATTGAGAAGGTGTGCGCACCGAGGTGCCCACCCTGGCGAAGGTGCACGCGAGGTGCGCACCCGGGGCAAACCGGGCTCCGACTTCGTGCACGCCGCACCTTGGAGCACACTTCGGAGCGCTCCTTGGTGCGCACCAGGGCGCGCAACCCAGCCGAGGTGCCCACCCCGGCGAAGGTGCACGCGAGGTGCGCACCCGGGGCAAACCGGGCTCCGACTTCGTGCACGCCATGGTGCCCACCGCGGCGAAGGTGCACGCGAGGTGCGCACCCGGGGCAAACCGGGCTCCGACTTCGTGCACGCCGCACCTTGGAGCACACTTCGGAGCGCTCCTTGGTGCGCACCATGGTGCCCACCAGGGCGCGCAACCCCGCCGAAGGTGCACGCGAGGTGCGCACCCGGGGCAAACCGGGCTCCGACTTCGTGCACGCCGCACCTTGGAGCACACTTCGGAGCGCTCCTTGGTGCGCACCATGGTGCCCACCAGGGCGCGCAACCCCGCCGAAGGTGCACGCGAGGTGCGCACCCGGGGCAAACCGGGCTCCGACTTCGTGCACGCCATGGTGCGCACCGCGGCGAAGGTGCGCACCCGGGGCAAACCGGGCTCCGACTTCGTGCACGCCGCACCTTGGAGCACACTTCGGAGCGCTCCTTGGTGCGCACCAGGGCGCGCAACCCAGCCGAGGTGCCCACCCCGGCGAAGGTGCACGCGAGGTGCGTACCCGGGGCAAACCGGGCTCCGACTTCGTGCACGCCGCACCTTGGAGCACACTTCGGAGCGCTCCTTGGTGCGCACCATGGTGCCCACCAGGCCGCGCAACCCAGCCAAGGTGTGCGCACCAAGGTGCACGCGAGGTGCGCACCCGGGGCAAACCGGGGTCCGACTTCGTGCACGCCGCACCTTGGAGCACACATCGGGGCGCTCCCGGGTTCGCACCGGCGTTGCGCACCGTGGTGGGCACCTCGGAGCACACCAAGGTGGGCAGCGAGGTGCGCACCTTTGATGCGATGCCTTCACTAATTTCCATAAAAGGCAAAAAAAAAACGAGATTTTAAAATTTCCGTTTTGAAAGATAGTGAGAAAAAGGGAATGCTGGTGCCATCTTGAGCCCGCCCTGGTGCGCAGCCCAGCCAAGGTGTGCGCACCAAGGTGCCCACCCTGGCGAAGGTGCGCGCCCGGGCAATTAACCCAACTTCCAACTTCGCGCGCGCCAGGGTGGGAGCGCACCCAACAACCGGGCCTGGGAAGAGCCAATGCGAGAAACCCCACCAAACGCTCTGACAAAAAAAGAGGGGGCGCTCCAGTAACCCCGCTTCGGAGCGCACCCTGGGCAAACCCAGCCAAGGTGCCCACCCCGGCCAAGGTGCAGGCGAGGTGCGCACCCGGGGCAAACCGGGCTCCGACAACGTGCACGCCGCACCTTGGAGCACACTTCGTAGCGCTCCCGGGTGCGCACCTCAGAGCACACCAAGGTGGGCAGCGAGGTGCGCACCTTTGATGCGCTGCCTTCACTAATTTCCAGAAAAGGCAAAAAAAAAAGGAGATTTTAAAATTTCCGTTTTGAAAGATAGTGAAAAAAACGGAACGCGCGTGCCATCTTGAGCCCGCCCTGGTGCGCAGCCCAGGTAAGGTGCCCACCCTGGCAAAGGTGCGCACCCGGGCAATTAACCCTACTTCCGACTTCGTGCGCGCCAGGGTGGCAACCGGGCCTCGGAAGAGCCAATGCGAGAAACCCCACCAAACGCTCCGACAAAAAAAGAGGCGGCGCTCCAATAACCCCGCTTCGGAGCGCAGCCGGGGCAAACCCAGCCAAGGTGCCCACCCCGACGAAGGTGCACGCGAGGTGCGCACCCGGGGCAAACCGGGCTCCGACAACGTGCACGCAGCACCTTGGAGCACACTTCGAAGCACTCCCGGGTGCCCACCGGCGTTGCGCACCGTGGTGGGCAGCGAGGTGCGCACCTTTGATGCGCTGCCTTCAC
>NW_026728948.1:332500-347500 GCF_030272615.1 Cryptomeria japonica
TTGCAACGAAGGAACGTGCCAAAGATCGAGAACAATGGCAGAAATGCTAGTAACGTGCACTTCGGGACCAACGCATCACCGGAAGACAACCGCCAAACATCGAAAGAGTCGCGATGCTCCGCAACCTACGTGCAAAGCGGTCGCACACCGGGTAAGGGAGTGAGAGCCCCAAACATAGCTGGGCGAGGCGCTCACTCCGCTCTTTAATATCTCGTTAATACCGCCAAGGAAATGGCACAAGCACACACACACAAGCATCCTCGGAAGAGGACAGTTCGAGTGACAGGTCAAATCCAAGAGTTCCGAAGACTACCTCCAGGAACAATCGGGAACAAGACCGATTACAAGTCGTCGAGTCTGTTACTGGGCGAACACGAGATGCGCACAGGAAATCGATCAGCCCTCACAATGGCCCAAGGCCAGAGATCGGACTGCTACGATTTACCCCAACAATCATCGTGCCACTCTTCGCAGAGAGGTGATAGACGCCAACGAGCCCGCGCATAGCAATCGAGGTGTAAAAAGGGCGTTGAAGGCAGGAAGCCTGGACGAAAGAGGCTACGAGGTCACCTCGAAGCGGTCTAAGAATCGGGCGCACTTGGGGCGACTACCAGTGCCAACCCCTTATCCCGCGGTGCGTCCGACACACAGAAATTTCCAAGGCGGCCAAGGAGCCTCCCCGCATAGCAATCGGGGTGTGAGGTTACGGATGCAGCATTGATAGCAATCGAGGTGTGAGGCGAAGGATGCAGAAGTGAGAGCCGAGGGATGTAGCAGAGATAGCAATCGGGGTGTGTGATGCAGAAGAGATAGCAATCGAGGTGTGCGGTGGGAAGGGCCCAGCAGCCAGAATGCATGAAGCGACGGATGAAGCAGTGATGACAACCGGGCTGTGAGGAGAGGAGGGATGCAGCCAAGAAAGCAATCAGGGCTCGAGGCAAGGGATGCATCAAGGATAGCAATCATGTTGTGAGGCGAGATTCCAAAGGCTAAACGTGAGAGGCTGCAGGGTCGACTCAGAGAGGTCTATGCATGTGAGAGGCTGAAAGCAAGGTCGACTCGGAGCGGTCTATGCATCGGGCGCGCTTGGGGCGACTACCAGTGCCAACCCCTTATCCCGCGACGCGTCCGACAAAGAGAACGTTCCAAGGCGGCAGAGGAGGTTACCAGCCGAAGGATGCAGTAGCAATAACAGGTATAGTTCCGCGGCGGCCGAGAAGACTCACCGCATAGGAATCGGGATGCGAGGCGAGGGATGCGGCGGGAAGGCCCCGACGGCTAAACGGAAGAGGCTGCAGGGCCGCCTCGGAATGGTCCAAGCATCGGATGCGATTGGGACGACTACCAGTGCCAACCCCTTATCCCGCGATGCGTCCGATACACAGATAGTTCCAAGGCGGCCGAGGAGCCTCACCGCATATCAATCGGGGTGCGAGGCGAGGGATGGGGCGGGAAGGCCCCAACGGCTAGACGGAAGAGGCTTCAGGGCCACCTCGGAATGGTCCAAGCATCGGACGCGCTTGGGGCGACTGCCAGTGCCAACCCCTTATCCCGCGATGCGTCCGATACACAGATGGTTCCAAGGCGGCCGAGGAGCCTCACCGCATAGCAATCGGGGGTGCGAGGCGAGGGATGGGGCGGGAAGGCCCCAACGGCTAGACGAAAGAGGCTTCAGGGCCGCCTAGGAATGGTCCAAGCATCGGACACGCTTGGGGCGACTACCAGTGACAGCCCCCTATCCCGCGATGCGTCCGATACGAAGATGGTTCCAAGGCGGCCGAGGAGCCTCACCGCATAGCAATCGGGGTGCGAGGTGGGGGATGCGGCGAGATGGCCCCAACGGCTAGACGGAAGAGGCCACAGGGCCGCGTCGGAATAGTCCAAGCATCGGACGCGCTTGGGGCGACTACCAGTGACAACCCCTTATCCCGCGATGCGTCCGATACGAAGATAGTTCCAAGGCGGCCGAGGAGCCTCACCGCATAGCAATCGGGGTGCGAGGTGGGGGATGCGGCGAGATGGCCCCAACGGCTAGACGGAAGAGGCTGCAGGGCCGCCTCGGAATAGTCCAAGCATCGGACGCGCTTGGGGCCACTACCAGTGACAACCCCTTATCCCGCAATGCGTCCGATACGAAGATAGTTCCAAGGCGGCCGAAGAGCCTCACCGCATAGCAATCGGGGTGCGAGGTGGGGGATGCGGCGAGATGGCCCCAACGGCTAGACGGAAGAGGCCACAGGGCCGCCTCGGAATAGTCCAAGCATCGGACGCGCTTGGGGCGACTACCAGTGACAACCCCTTATCCCGCGATGCGTCCGATACGAAGATAGTTCCCAGGCGGCCGAGGAGCCTCACCGCATAGCAATCGGGGTGCGAGGCGAGGGATGCGGCGAGATGGCCCCAAAGGCTAGACGGAAGAGGCTGCAGGGCTGCCTCGGAATAGTCCAAGCATCGGACGCGCTTGGGGCGACTACCACTGCCAACCCCTTATCCCGCGATGCGTTCGATACACAGATAGTTCCGAGGCGGCCGAGGAGGTGGGGGATGCAGCGAGATGGCCCCAACGGCTAGACGGAAGAGGCTGCAGGGCCGCCTCGGAATAGTCCAAGCATCGGACGCGCTTGGGGCGACTACCAGTGACAACCCCTTATCCCGCGATGCGTCCGATACACAGATAGTTCCGAGGCGGCCAAGGAGCCTCACCGCATAGCAATCGTGGTGCGAGGTGGGGGATGCGGCGAGATGGCCCCAACGGCTAGACGGAAGAGGCTGCAGGGCCGCCTCGGAATGGTCCAAGCATCGGATGCGCTTGGGGCGACTACCACTGCCAACCCCTTATCCCGCGATGCGTCCGATACACAGATAGTTCCAAGGCGGCCGAGGAGCCTCACAGCATAGCAATCAGGGTGCGAGGCGAGGGATGCGGCGAGAAAGCCCCAACGGCTAGAGGGAAGAGGCTTCAGGTCCGCCTCGGAATGGTCCAAGCATCGGACGCGCTTGGGGCGACTACCAGTGACAACCCCTTATCCCGCGACGCGTCCGATACACAGATAGTTCCAAGGCGGCCGAGGAGCCTCACCGCATAGCAATCGGGGTGCGAGGCGAGGGATGCGGCGAGAAGGACCCAACGGCTACACGGAAGAGGCTTCGGGGCCGCCTCGGAATGGTCCAAGCATCGGACGCGCTTGGGGCGACTACCAGTGACAACCCCTTATCCCGCGACGCGTCCGATACACAGATAGTTCCAAGGCGGCCGAGGAGCCTCACCGCATAGCAATCGGGGTGCGAGGCGAGGGATGCGGCGAGAAGGACCCAACGGCTACACGGAAGAGGCTTCGGGGCCGCCTCGGAATGGTCCAAGCATCGGACGCGCTTGGGGCGACTACCAGTGACAACCCCTTATCCCGCGACGCGTCCGATACACAGATAGTTCCAAGGCGGCCGAGGAGCCTCACCGCATAGCAATCGGGGTGCGAGGCGAGGGATGCGGCGAGAAGGACCCAACGGCTAGACGGAAGAGGCTTCGGGTCCGCCTCGGAATGGTCCAAGCATCGGACGCGCTTGGGGCGACTACCAGTGACAACCCCTTATCCCGCGACGCGTCCGATACACAGATAGTTCCAAGGCGGCCGAGGAGCCTCACCGCATAGCAATCGGGGTGCGAGGCGAGGGATGCGGCGAGAAGGACCCAACGGCTAGACGGAAGAGGCTTCGGGTCCGCCTCGGAATGGTCCAAGCATCGGACGCGCTTGGGGCGACTACCAGTGACAACCCCTTATCCCGCGACGCGTCCGATACACAGATAGTTCCAAGGCGGCCGAGGAGCCTCACCGCATAGCAATCGGGGTGCGAGGCGAGGGATGCGGCGAGAAGGACCCAACGGCTAGACGGAAGAGGCTTCGGGTCCGCCTCGGAATGGTCCAAGCATCGGACGCGCTTGGGGCGACTACCAGTGACAACCCCTTATCCCGCGACGCGTCCGATACACAGATAGTTCCGAGGCGGCCGAGGAGCCTCACCGCATAGCAATCGGGGTGCGAGGCGAAGGATGCGGCGAGAAGGACCCAACGGCTAGACGGAAGAGGCTTCGGGTCCGCCTCGGAATGGTCTAAGCATCGGACGCGCTTGGGGCGACTACCAGTGACAACCCCTTATCCCGCGACGCGTCCGATACACAGATAGTTCCAAGGCGGCCGAGGAGCCTCACCGCATAGCAATCGGGGTGCGAGGCGAGGGATGCGGCGAGAAGGACCCAACGGCTAGACGGAAGAGGCTTCAGGGCCGCCTCGGAATGGTCCAAGCATCGAACGCGCTTGGGGCGACTACCAGTGACAACCCCTTATCCCGCGACGCGTCCGATACACAGATAGTTCCGAGGCGGCCGAGGAGCCTCACCGCATAGCAATCGGGGTGCGAGGCGAGGGATGCGGCGAGAAGGACCCAACGGCTAGACGGAAGAGGCTTCAGGGCCGCCTCGGAATGGTCCAAGCATCGGACGCGCTTGGGGCGACTACCAGTGACAACCCCTTATCCCGCGACGCGTCCGATACACAGATAGTTCCGAGGCGGCCGAGGAGCCTCACCGCATAGCAATCGGGGTGCGAGGCGAGGGATGCGGCGAGAAGGACCCAACGGCTAGACGGAAGAGGCTTCAGGGCCGCCTCGGAATGGTCCAAGCATCGGACGCGCTTGGGGCGACTACCAATGACAACCCCTTATCCCGCGACGCGTCCGATACACAGATAGTTCCGAGGCGGCCGAGGAGCCTCACCGCATAGCAATCGGGGTGCGAGGCGAGGGATGCGGCGAGAAGGACCCAACGGCTAGACGGAAGAGGCTTCAGGGCCGCCTCGGAATGGTCCAAGCATCGGACGCGCTTGGGGCGACTACCAGTGACAACCCCTTATCCCGCGACGCGTCCGATACACAGATAGTTCCGAGGCGGCCGAGGAGCCTCACCGCATAGCAATCGGGGTGCGAGGCGAGGGATGCGGCGAGAAGGACCCAACGGCTAGACGGAAGAGGCTTCAGGGCCACCTCGGAATGGTCCAAGCATCGGACGCGCTTGGGGCGACTACCGTTGCCAACCCCTTATCCCGCGATGCGTCTGATACACAGATAGTTCCGAGGCGGCCGAGGAGCCTCACCGCATAGCAATCGGGTTGCGAGGCAGATTATTGGGAAGGGAACCCCCTGGGATGCGGCTCAAGCAGTGCCCAAAGGGACTGGAATGCGGAATCACATCGAGAGACCCAAATGCTATACGAGGGCTCAAATCGAATTATCGATTTGGCCACGACATGGACGCATCGGAACGACTACCTTTGCCGAACCACTCGCAATTGCATCCATACCGAAACCAATAGACATTTCCGTTAGAGCCCTCGCATAGCATTCGGGAATCTCGCATGCCCCTCTAAATCGACCAATGCTGGCGCTCAATGAAAATCCGAGCGCTACCACCGTTCGAGCGCCAGCATTGGTCGAGTTAGAGGGGCACGGGGGAGAATGCTCCAGTCAACACCTCCCCTATATAAGTTATTTGTCCGATTCTCGCACAACCGTAGTCTGCCTCGTCGAATCAAACAACGGTCCCAGATTCCGACTTCCGTTCCGTAGAGACCCAAAAGCTAGATGGAGGCTCGCAAGAAAGAGAGTCGGCGCATAGCAATCGGGTTTCTCGAACGTTTAGGGACCGAGCTCACTTGCGGATAGGGCAAAATCCGCCAAGCAACCCAAAAGCTAGACGGGGGCTCGAATCGAATCGCCTAGGCGGCCACAACAACGACGTGTTGGATCGACTACCAGTGCCAAACCATTCAGCAAGACTAGTCTGTGTCGAGGCCGGATAGAGATTCTCAGAGAGCGCCCGCATAGCATTTAGGAGACCTGCCGCGTCCCTCACACTCGACAAATGGTGGTGCACGTTTATAAATCCGAGCGATCCCAACCCTTTCAAGCACCAACATCGGTCGAGATAGAGGGGCACGGAGGGGGCTGCGTGAGACAACACAGTCCCCTATATAAGTTATTTGTCCGATTCTCACACATCCGAAGAATGGTCATCAAATCGGACAACAGCCCAAACTTCCGACTTCCGTCCCAGAAAGCCCAAGAGCTATCTAAAACGTTCATGGCCGGAACTCGATCGCGGCTATACCAGTCCGCCAAGCAACCCAAAAGCTAGACTGGAGCTCTAGTCGAATCACCTCTGTGGCCATTGCAAGGACGTGTTGGAGCGACTACCATTGCCGAACCATTCCGCAGGTCGAGTCCATACCAAGGCCGCATAGAGATTCACGATGAGCTCCTGCATAGCAATCAGGAGACTTGCCGTGTCCATCACAATCGATAAATCCTGGTGCAAGATTTTTGCATCCGAGCGCTCCAACCAGTCGAGCACCAGCATCAATCGACATAAACGGGCACGGGGGGAGGATGCTCGAGAACACTACCTCCCCTATATAAGTTATTTGTCCGATTCTCAAGCAGCCGAAGTCTGGTCATCGAATCGGGTCAAAGACCACAACTTCCGACTTTACCCACAATGCAAGTCATCGAATCGAACATCGGCCCCCGAGTCGGACTCCATGCGTATGTCAGGTCATCGGACCCAAATTCCGCCTTCCTGCGCATGGCGGGCCATCAATATCAACTCGGTCATCGGACCCAAACTCCGCCTTTTTGCGTATGGCACGCCTTCAAATCGGTCATCGGACCCAAATTCCGCCTTCCTGTGCATGGCGGGCCATCAACATCAACTCGGTCATCGGACCCAAATTCCGCCTTTCTGCGCATGGCACGCCATCAACTCGGTCATCGGACCCAAATTCCGCCTTCCTGCGCATGGCAGGTCATCGGACACAAATTCAGACCTCGCCAATATGCCTACGTATCGAATCGGTCATCGGACCCAACTTCCGACTTCATCCATACTGTAGGGTCTTTGAGGTTGGCGCGGTGCGCTCAACCCAGGGAGTCGACCCATCGAAGCATACACCTCCCCTATATAAGCTATTTGTCCGATTCCCACACCTGTGTAGTTTGCACCTCTGACCAGGACATCGACCCCAACTTCCGAACTCGACTGCAACGACGGCACCAGCGCCTTGGTGCGCACCTTGCGACGCACAGTCCCAACATTCGCCTTCCTGCACATGGCAGGTCATCGGACCCAAATTCCGACCTCGCGAGTATGCCTACATATCGAATCGGTCATCGGACCCAACTTCCGACTTCATCCATACCGTAGGGTCTTTGAGGTTGGCGCGGTGCGCTCAACCCGGGGAGTCGACCCAACGAAGCATACACCTCCCCTATATAAGCTATTTGTCCGATTCCCACACCTGTGTAGTTTGCACCTCCGATCAAGACATCGACCCCAACTTCCGAACTCGCCTCCAACGACCGAACCAGCGCCTTGGTGCGCACCTTGCAACGCACAGTGCCAACATTCGCCTTCCTGCACGTGGCAGGTCATCGGACCCAAATTCCGACCTCGCGAGTATGCCTACATATCGAATCGGTCATCGGACCCAACTTCCGACTTCATCCATACCGTAGGGTCTTTGAGGTTGGCGCGGTGCGCTCAACCCGGGGAGTCGACCCAACGAAGCATACACCTCCCCTATATAAGCTATTTGTCCGATTCCCACACCTGTGTAGCTTGCACCTCCGATCAGGACATCGACCCCAACTTCCGAACTCGACTAAAAAGACCGCACCAGCGCCTTGGTGTGCACCTTGCAACGCACAGTGTCAACATTCGCCTTCCTGCACATGGCAGGTCATCGGACCCAAATTCCGACCTCATGAGCATACCTACTAATCGAATTGGTCATCGGACCCAACTTCCGACTTCATCCATACCGTAGGGTCTTTGAGGTTGGCGCGGTGCGCTCAACCTGGGGAGTCGACCCATCGAAGCATACACCTCCCCTATATAAGCTATTTGTCCGATTCCGACACCTGTGTAGTTTGCACCTCCGCTCAGGACATCGACCCCAACTTCCGAACTCGCCTGCAACGACCGAACCAGCGCCTTGGTGCGCACCAAAAGTGCGCACTTTTGGAGGGCACTTTTGTGCGCTCCAAAGGTGCGCACTTTTGGAGGGCACTTTTCTGCGCTCCAAAGGTGCGCACTTTTGGAGGGCACTTTTTGGAGGGCACTTTTCTGCGCTCCAAAGGTGCGCACTTTTGGAGGGCACTTTTTGGAGGGCACTTTTCTGCGCTCCAAAGGTGCGCACTTTTGGAGGGCACTTTTTGGAGGGCACTTTTCTGCGCTCCAAAGGTGCGCACTTTTGGAGGGCACTTTTTGGAGGGCACTTTTCTGCGCTCCAAAGGTGCGCACTTTTGGAGGGCACTTTTCTGCGCTCCAAAGGTGCGCACTTTTGGAGGGCACTTTTTGGAGGGCACTTTTCTGCGCTCCAAAGGTGCGCACTTTTGGAGGGCACTTTTCTGCGCTCCAAAGGTGCGCACTTTTGGAGGGCACTTTTTGGAGGGCACTTTTCTGCGCTCCAAAGGTGCGCACTTTTGGAGGGCACTTTTGTGCACTCCAAAGGTGCGCACTTTTGGAGGGCACTTTTCCTGTGCTCCAAAGGTGCACACCTAGGTGAGCACCTTCGACCACACCTTGTAGCACACCAAACTCTGACTTTCGACTTCATCCGCAATGCAGGGTCTTTGAGGTTGGCGCAATGCGCACAACCAGGGGAGTCGACCCATCAAACCCAACACCTCCCCTATATAAGCTATTTGTCTGATTCTCATACATGCGTAGCCTGCAGGAGCAATTAGGACATCGACCCCAACTTTCGGCTTCTAAACGAAAACAAGGTCTTTGAGGTTGGTGTAATGCGAACAACTAGGGGAGTCAACCCATCAAACCCAACACCTCCCCTATATAAGCTATTTGTCTGATTCTCATACATGTGTAGTCTACAGGAGCAATTAGGACATCGACCCCAACTTTTGACTTCTTAACGAAAACAAGGTCTTTGAGGTTGACGTAATGCGCACAACCAGGGGAGTCGACCCATCAAACCCAACACCTCCCCTATATAAGCTATTTGTCCGATTCTCATACATGTGTAGCCTGCAGGAGCCATTAGGACATTGACCCCAACTTTTGACTTCTTAACGAAAACAAGGTCTTTGAGGTTGGCGTAATGCGCACAACCAAGGGAGTTGACCCATCAAACCCAACACCTCCCCTATATAAGCTATTTGTCTGATTCTCATACATGTGTAGCCTGCAACAACGATTAGGACATCCACCCCAACTTCTGAATTCGTCTGCGTTGACCGCACCAAAGGTGCACGCCTTGGTGCTCACCAAAATCCGACTTCCGACTTCTTCTGCTATGCGGGGTCTTTGAGGTTGGCGCAGTGCGCACAACCAGGGGAGTCAACCCACCGAATGCAACACCTCCCCTATATAAGCTATTTGTCTGATTCTCATACATGCGTAGACTGCAGCAATGATTAGGACATCCACCCCAACTTTTGACTTCTTAAACAAGACAGGGTCTTTGAAGTTGGTGCAGTGCACACAACCAGGGGAGTCGACCCATCAAACGCAACACCTCCCCTATATAAAGCTATTTGTCCGATTCTCATACGTGTAGTCTGCAGCAGCGATTAGGACATCGACCCCAACTTCCGAATTCGTTTGCATTGACCGCACCAAAGGTGCACGCCTTGGTGTGCACCCTGGAGTGCACTTTGGTGCTCACCTCGGTGCACACTTTGGTGTGCACCTCGGTGTGCACCAAAGGTGCGCACCTTGGAGCGCACCAAAGGTGTACACTTTGGAGCGCACCACATAGGGTCTTTGAGAGGTTGGCGCAGTGCGCACACCAAGGTGGGTGTTGAGGTGCGTGCCGAGGTGGGTGGGTGCTAGGGTGCGCTCCATGGTGGGTGCCAGGGTGGGTGCGTGCTAGGGTGGATTCCAAAGAGGGTCATAGGGTGGGTGCCAAGGTGGGTTGGTGATATAGTGGGTTCAAAGGTGGGTACTAGGGTGGGTTCCAAGGTGGGTCACAAGTTGGGTGCCAGGATGCGTGGGTGTTAGGTTGGGTGCCAAGGTGGGCTCCTGCGTGGGTGGGTGCTAGGGTGGGTTTCAAGGTGGACGCGAGGGCGGGTGCCAAGGTGGGTAACAAGTTGGGTGTTAGGATGGGTGAGTGCTAGAGTGGGTGCCAAGGTGGGTGGGTGCTAAGGTGGATGCCAAGGTGGTTCACAGGGTGGGTGGGTTCTAGGGTGAGTTCCAAGGTGGGTCACAGGTTCAGTGCTAGGGTGGGTGTCAAGGCGGGTGTCGAGGTGCCTGGGTGCTAGGGTGTGGATGCCAATGTGGGTCATAGGGTGGGTACTAGGGTGGGCTGCAATGTGGGTGCCAAGGTGGGTAACATGCTCGGTGGGTTCTAAATTGGGTGCCAGGGTGGGTGTGCACCCACCTTGCCCGAGGTGGGTGCCAAGGTGCCAGTGTGGGTGGGTGCTAAGGTGGATGCCAAGGTGGGTGAGAAGGTGGGTGATAGGTTGAGTGGTAGGATGGGTGGGTGCCAAGATGGGTCACAGGGTGGGTGCAAGGGTGGGTAGGTGCTAGGGTTGGTGTCAGGGTGGGTGGGTGCTAGGTTGGGTTCCAAGGTGGGTGCGAGGGTGAGTGTCAAGGTGGGTCACAGGTTAGGTGCTAGGATGGGTGAGTGCTAGGGTGCAAAGGTGCCAGGGTGGGTGCTAGGATGGGTCGATGCTAGGGTGAGTGGCAAGGTGGGTCCACAAGTGTCAAGGTGGGTGCCGAGGTGGGTGCCAAGTCGGCGACTGCTATGGTGGATGCCAAGGTGGGTCACGGGGTGGGTGCCAAGTTGCTAGGTTGGGTTCCAAGGTGGGTGCCAACGTGGGTGCTAGGGTGCGTGGGTTAAAGGGTGTGTCACAACGTGGGTGCCAGGATGGGTGCGCACCCACACTGGCCAAGACGGGTGCGGGTGCAAGGTTGGGTTCCAAGCCCGGTCACAGGCTGGGTGCTAGGATGGGTGGGTGCCAAGGTGGGCACCAGGGTGGGTGCACCCACCCTGGCCAAGGTGGGTCACGGGGTGGGTCCTAGGGTGGGTAACGGGGTGGGTACTAAGGTGCGTGCCAAGGTGGGTCATAGGGTGGGTGCCAAGGTGGGCACCAGGGTGGGTGTGCACCAACCCTAGCCAGGGTAGGTCACGGGGTGGTTGTCGGGGTGGGCGTCAAGGAGCCAAGGTGGGTGGCAAGTAGCCAAGTTGCGTGCCAAGGTGGGTGTCGGGGTGGGTGCCAAGGATCCAAGGTGGGTGCCAAGGAACCAAGGTGGGTGTCTGGGTGGGTGCCGAGGTGGGAGCCAGGGTGGGTCCCAAGGTGAGTGCAAAGGTGGGTGCCAGGGTCAAGGTGAGTGCCAATGTGGGTTCCAAGGTGCCAGGGTCAGGGTGAGTGCCAATGTGGGTTCAAAGGTGCTAAGTTGGGTGCGAGGTTGGGTGCGAGGGTGGGTGGGTGCCAAGGTGTGCTAGGTGGAAGCCCGGGTGGGTCGGCATCCCATGGGTGTCGAGTTGGGTGCCTGATGGGTGCTTCTTGTCAAGTTTTAGTCGTCGGGACTCATTTCGAGCCTTAGAGGTCGTTTCTTGTCCGGTTGCCCTGTCTTCGACCTGGGAACCCAATTTTGGTCCTCGGGTCCCATTTTTTTTTGTCTCGCATCCCACTTTTGGCCTGTGGCCTTTTCGGGGTCGATTCTCGTTTTGGGCATCAGAGCATGTTTCTTCT
The DNA here is from genome assembly GCF_030272615.1 of Cryptomeria japonica. Taxonomy (NCBI): domain Eukaryota; kingdom Viridiplantae; phylum Streptophyta; class Pinopsida; order Cupressales; family Cupressaceae; genus Cryptomeria; species Cryptomeria japonica. The sequence continues at coordinate 344,267 of NW_026728948.1, forward strand.
CCTAAAACCCAATATTTGTTTATTAAGTCTCGGAACACATTTTTGTTCTCGTGGACCCATCATGGGTCTTGGAACGCATTTGTGGTCCTTGGGTCCCATTTTGCATCCCGAAACTTGTGTTTTGGTGCTTGATCCCTATTTTGGGTGCCCACCTTGCACCAAGTGCGCACCCGGGGCAAACCGAGCGCCTTGGTGCACCGGGGCAAGATCGAGCGTGCACCCGAGGCGCCCCGAACATGCACCAAGGTGCACTCGGCCCACATGTGAGCGCAGGTCATTGCGCCCGAGGTGGTGTGTGGGCACCGCGTTGCAGACGGGACACTGCACGCACACGACGCCCCCTCCAGGTGCACGCACGTAGGCCGGGCCGGGTGCACACCCGACGCCCTAGCAAGGTGCGCGCACCCGGGCAGGGCTCACACTTGGCGAACGGGGCGCACTTCGCGAGGGAGGGTGTGCACCTCGACGGGGGTGGGTGGCCGGGGTGGATTCGCACGTGGGTCGCGGTTTGCTAAGTACACACTGCGACAAGCTCATAACGGGTGCGATCATACCAGCGTTAGTGCACCGGATCCCATCAGAACTCCGCAGTTAAGCGCGCTTGGGCCGGAGTAGTACTGGGATGGGTGACCTCCCGGGAAGTCCCGGTGTTGCACCCTTTTTTAGTTTTTCGCCGGGCGTCGCAATGCTATTTGAATAAACCTTTTGCCCGTTTGCGTTCTCGTCGGGGCCGGGCCGGGCCGGGGTGCGCTGCCCGCACTACCGCGCGCGCGGGGGCGACACCGAGCGCGCACCCGAGGCGCCCCGAGCACACAGGCCACGGTGCAACCCGGGCGTTGTGCGCGCACCCCGGTGCGCCCGAGGTGCTGCGCGCGCACCCAGGTGAAATCGGTGTGCACCTCGGCCAGTGCGCGCTCGGTCGAGTCGCGCACGTTGGCCAAGGTGCACGGTGATGTTTCTTACTCTAAGGTTCCGCACCAGACGCCCGGGACAGGTGAGCGAAGCTGGGCGGGGCCGGGTGCGCGGCCGGGGCAGGTGCACGCAGCTGGAGAGAGCTTTGGAGCACACTTCGGAGCGCACCAATGATGCGCTCCATTCAAAAGTTTCCTGAAAAGGCAAAAAAAGTTGAGATTATAGAATTTCCCACTTGAGAGATTGTAAAAAAAAAAAATTTAAAATGAAGGAAACGCGGGTGCCAAGGTGTGCGCAGCCCAGCCAAGGTGTGCGCACCAAGGCGCCCACCCTGGCGAAGGTGCACGCAAGGTGCGCACCCGAGGCAAACCGGACAATTAACCCAACTTTCGACTTCGCGCGCACCTTGGAGCGCACTTCGGAGCGCTCCTTGGTGCGCACCAATCTTGGGCACCTCGGAGTGCACCATGGCGCCCACCAAGGTGCGCACCCGGGGCAAACCGAGCTCCGACTTCGTGCGCACCTTGGAGCGCACGAAAGGTGCGCACCATGGCGCCCACCAAGGTGCGCAGCCCAGCCAAGGCGTGCGCATCAAGGTGCGCACCCTGGCGAAGGTGCGCACCCGGGGCAAACCGAGCTCCGACTTCGTGCGCACCTTGGAGCGCACAAAAGGTGCGCAACCCAGCCAAGGTGTGCGCACCCCGGTCAAACCGAGCTCCGAATCGTGCGCACCAGAGGTGCACGCCATCGTGCGCACCTTGGAGCACACTTCGGAGCCCTCCTTGGTGCGCGCCGATGTTGCGCACCTCGGAGCGCACCCGGGGAAAACAATGCAATTAACCCGACTTTCGACTTCGTGGGCACCTCGGAGCGCTCTCGGGTTCGCACCTCGGAGCACACCGAGGTGCGCACCTTTGATGCGCTGCCTTCACCAATTTCCAGAAAAGGCAAGAAAACATTGAGAAGGTGTGCGCACCGAGGTGCCCACCCTGGCGAAGGTGCACGCGAGGTGCGCACCCGGGGCAAACCGGGCTCCGACTTCGTGCACGCCGCACCTTGGAGCACACTTCGGAGCGCTCCTTGGTGCGCACCAGGGCGCGCAACCCAGCCGAGGTGCCCACCCCGGCGAAGGTGCACGCGAGGTGCGCACCCGGGGCAAACCGGGCTCCGACTTCGTGCACGCCATGGTGCCCACCGCGGCGAAGGTGCACGCGAGGTGCGCACCCGGGGCAAACCGGGCTCCGACTTCGTGCACGCCGCACCTTGGAGCACACTTCGGAGCGCTCCTTGGTGCGCACCATGGTGCCCACCAGGGCGCGCAACCCCGCCGAAGGTGCACGCGAGGTGCGCACCCGGGGCAAACCGGGCTCCGACTTCGTGCACGCCGCACCTTGGAGCACACTTCGGAGCGCTCCTTGGTGCGCACCATGGTGCCCACCAGGGCGCGCAACCCCGCCGAAGGTGCACGCGAGGTGCGCACCCGGGGCAAACCGGGCTCCGACTTCGTGCACGCCATGGTGCGCACCGCGGCGAAGGTGCGCACCCGGGGCAAACCGGGCTCCGACTTCGTGCACGCCGCACCTTGGAGCACACTTCGGAGCGCTCCTTGGTGCGCACCAGGGCGCGCAACCCAGCCGAGGTGCCCACCCCGGCGAAGGTGCACGCGAGGTGCGTACCCGGGGCAAACCGGGCTCCGACTTCGTGCACGCCGCACCTTGGAGCACACTTCGGAGCGCTCCTTGGTGCGCACCATGGTGCCCACCAGGCCGCGCAACCCAGCCAAGGTGTGCGCACCAAGGTGCACGCGAGGTGCGCACCCGGGGCAAACCGGGGTCCGACTTCGTGCACGCCGCACCTTGGAGCACACATCGGGGCGCTCCCGGGTTCGCACCGGCGTTGCGCACCGTGGTGGGCACCTCGGAGCACACCAAGGTGGGCAGCGAGGTGCGCACCTTTGATGCGATGCCTTCACTAATTTCCATAAAAGGCAAAAAAAAAACGAGATTTTAAAATTTCCGTTTTGAAAGATAGTGAGAAAAAGGGAATGCTGGTGCCATCTTGAGCCCGCCCTGGTGCGCAGCCCAGCCAAGGTGTGCGCACCAAGGTGCCCACCCTGGCGAAGGTGCGCGCCCGGGCAATTAACCCAACTTCCAACTTCGCGCGCGCCAGGGTGGGAGCGCACCCAACAACCGGGCCTGGGAAGAGCCAATGCGAGAAACCCCACCAAACGCTCTGACAAAAAAAGAGGGGGCGCTCCAGTAACCCCGCTTCGGAGCGCACCCTGGGCAAACCCAGCCAAGGTGCCCACCCCGGCCAAGGTGC
>NW_026728948.1:357500-387500 GCF_030272615.1 Cryptomeria japonica
CTCGACGAGGCATGAAGCACCCACGGGAGCCGGAGCATGACGATGCAGAGTCTCGGTTCACAGGAGCCTGGGAAGAACATCCCGTACGGAACCCTTTACCCGAAAACATCCGAACCGCACATGCTCGCGACAGTCCTGCCGTTAGAGAATGCACCGTGCACGCGACCGAGTAAGGCCACTCAGAGACATCCATTTCCCAGGTATATGCCCCCTACGCACTTTTGGTGGCGCAACTCGCACGAACAGTCCCACCTCGACCCCGTAAACAAGCTTTTTTGCCTCGAAGAGTTCGTCGGAGACGAAGAAGCAACCTTCAGTGCAAACGTAGCACTCTTTTGTGCAACCGCCCAAACAACGCCCCCTCTACCCTCTGTCGAAACACTCGGCATTGCTGCTCCCTAAGGTGAGCTTCTCCTCATAGGCAATTCCGCTCTTATCCGGTCACGTTTGTGTGCCCGAATTTCGCAAGGCAACCTCCATGGGACATGGAAAAGACTCGAGAAGAGAGCTCGCTCACGGGAGAGAGAAGCCAAGGAGACCACGAGAGTGCTGAGAGTGGGACAGCGCTGAATAGGCGGGAGAAGCCTGCGCGTATAAACGGAGATATATATCCAATTGCAACGAAGGAACGTGCCAAAGATCGAGAACAATGGCAGAAATGCTAGTAACGTGCACTTCGGGACCAACGCATCACCGGAAGACAACCGCCAAACATCGAAAGAGTCGCGATGCTCCGCAACCTACGTGCAAAGCGGTCGCACACCGGGTAAGGGAGTGAGAGCCCCAAACATAGCTGGGCGAGGCGCTCACTCCGCTCTTTAATATCTCGTTAATACCGCCAAGGAAATGGCACAAGCACACACACACAAGCATCCTCGGAAGAGGACAGTTCGAGTGACAGGTCAAATCCAAGAGTTCCGAAGACTACCTCCAGGAACAATCGGGAACAAGACCGATTACAAGTCGTCGAGTCTGTTACTGGGCGAACACGAGATGCGCACAGGAAATCGATCAGCCCTCACAATGGCCCAAGGCCAGAGATCGGACTGCTACGATTTACCCCAACAATCATCGTGCCACTCTTCGCAGAGAGGTGATAGACGCCAACGAGCCCGCGCATAGCAATCGAGGTGTAAAAAGGGCGTTGAAGGCAGGAAGCCTGGACGAAAGAGGCTACGAGTTCACCTCGAAGCGGTCTAAGAATCGGGCGCACTTGGGGCGACTACCAGTGCCAACCCCTTATCCCGCGGTGCGTCCGACACACAGAAATTTCCAAGGCGGCCAAGGAGCCTCCCCGCATAGCAATCGGGGTGTGAGGTTACGGATGCAGCATTGATAGCAATCGAGGTGTGAGGCGAAGGATGCAGAAGTGAGAGCCGAGGGATGTAGCAGAGATAGCAATCGGGGTGTGTGATGCAGAAGAGATAGCAATCGAGGTGTGCGGTGGGAAGGGCCCAGCAGCCAGAATGCATGAAGCGACGGATGAAGCAGTGATGACAACCGGGCTGTGAGGAGAGGAGGGATGCAGCCAAGAAAGCAATCAGGGCTCGAGGCAAGGGATGCATCAAGGATAGCAATCATGTTGTGAGGCGAGATTCCAAAGGCTAAACGTGAGAGGCTGCAGGGTCGACTCAGAGAGGTCTATGCATGTGAGAGGCTGAAAGCAAGGTCGACTCGGAGCGGTCTATGCATCGGGCGCGCTTGGGGCGACTACCAGTGCCAACCCCTTATCCCGCGACGCGTCCGACAAAGAGAACGTTCCAAGGCGGCAGAGGAGGTTACCAGCCGAAGGATGCAGTAGCAATAACAGGTATAGTTCCGCGGCGGCCGAGAAGACTCACCGCATAGGAATCGGGATGCGAGGCGAGGGATGCGGCGGGAAGGCCCCGACGGCTAAACGGAAGAGGCTGCAGGGCCGCCTCGGAATGGTCCAAGCATCGGATGCGATTGGGACGACTACCAGTGCCAACCCCTTATCCCGCGATGCGTCCGATACACAGATAGTTCCAAGGCGGCCGAGGAGCCTCACCGCATATCAATCGGGGTGCGAGGCGAGGGATGGGGCGGGAAGGCCCCAACGGCTAGACGGAAGAGGCTTCAGGGCCACCTCGGAATGGTCCAAGCATCGGACGCGCTTGGGGCGACTGCCAGTGCCAACCCCTTATCCCGCGATGCGTCCGATACACAGATGGTTCCAAGGCGGCCGAGGAGCCTCACCGCATAGCAATCGGGGGTGCGAGGCGAGGGATGGGGCGGGAAGGCCCCAACGGCTAGACGGAAGAGGCTTCAGGGCCGCCTAGGAATGGTCCAAGCATCGGACACGCTTGGGGCGACTACCAGTGACAGCCCCCTATCCCGCGATGCGTCCGATACGAAGATGGTTCCAAGGCGGCCGAGGAGCCTCACCGCATAGCAATCGGGGTGCGAGGTGGGGGATGCGGCGAGATGGCCCCAACGGCTAGACGGAAGAGGCCACAGGGCCGCGTCGGAATAGTCCAAGCATCGGACGCGCTTGGGGCGACTACCAGTGACAACCCCTTATCCCGCGATGCGTCCGATACGAAGATAGTTCCAAGGCGGCCGAGGAGCCTCACCGCATAGCAATCGGGGTGCGAGGTGGGGGATGCGGCGAGATGGCCCCAACGGCTAGACGGAAGAGGCTGCAGGGCCGCCTCGGAATAGTCCAAGCATCGGACGCGCTTGGGGCCACTACCAGTGACAACCCCTTATCCCGCGATGCGTCCGATACGAAGATAGTTCCAAGGCGGCCGAAGAGCCTCACCGCATAGCAATCGGGGTGCGAGGTGGGGGATGCGGCGAGATGGCCCCAACGGCTAGACGGAAGAGGCCACAGGGCCGCCTCGGAATAGTCCAAGCATCGGACGCGCTTGGGGCGACTACCAGTGACAACCCCTTATCCCGCGATGCGTCCGATACGAAGATAGTTCCCAGGCGGCCGAGGAGCCTCACCGCATAGCAATCGGGGTGCGAGGCGAGGGATGCGGCGAGATGGCCCCAAAGGCTAGACGGAAGAGGCTGCAGGGCTGCCTCGGAATAGTCCAAGCATCGGACGCGCTTGGGGCGACTACCACTGCCAACCCCTTATCCCGCGATGCGTCCGATACACAGATAGTTCCGAGGCGGCCGAGGAGGTGGGGGATGCAGCGAGATGGCCCCAACGGCTAGACGGAAGAGGCTGCAGGGCCGCCTCGGAATAGTCCAAGCATCGGACGCGCTTGGGGCGACTACCAGTGACAACCCCTTATCCCGCGATGCGTCCGATACACAGATAGTTCCGAGGCGGCCAAGGAGCCTCACCGCATAGCAATCGTGGTGCGAGGTGGGGGATGCGGCGAGATGGCCCCAACGGCTAGACGGAAGAGGCTGCAGGGCCGCCTCGGAATGGTCCAAGCATCGGATGCGCTTGGGGCGACTACCACTGCCAACCCCTTATCCCGCGATGCGTCCGATACACAGATAGTTCCAAGGCGGCCGAGGAGCCTCACAGCATAGCAATCAGGGTGCGAGGCGAGGGATGCGGCGAGAAAGCCCCAACGGCTAGAGGGAAGAGGCTTCAGGTCCGCCTCGGAATGGTCCAAGCATCGGACGCGCTTGGGGCGACTACCAGTGACAACCCCTTATCCCGCGACGCGTCCGATACACAGATAGTTCCAAGGCGGCCGAGGAGCCTCACCGCATAGCAATCGGGGTGCGAGGCGAGGGATGCGGCGAGAAGGACCCAACGGCTACACGGAAGAGGCTTCGGGGCCGCCTCGGAATGGTCCAAGCATCGGACGCGCTTGGGGCGACTACCAGTGACAACCCCTTATCCCGCGACGCGTCCGATACACAGATAGTTCCAAGGCGGCCGAGGAGCCTCACCGCATAGCAATCGGGGTGCGAGGCGAGGGATGCGGCGAGAAGGACCCAACGGCTAGACGGAAGAGGCTTCGGGGCCGCCTCGGAATGGTCCAAGCATCGGACGCGCTTGGGGCGACTACCAGTGACAACCCCTTATCCCGCGACGCGTCCGATACACAGATAGTTCCAAGGCGGCCGAGGAGCCTCACCGCATAGCAATCGGGGTGCGAGGCGAGGGATGCGGCGAGAAGGACCCAACGGCTAGACGGAAGAGGCTTCGGGTCCGCCTCGGAATGGTCCAAGCATCGGACGCGCTTGGGGCGACTACCAGTGACAACCCCTTATCCCGCGACGCGTCCGATACACAGATAGTTCCAAGGCGGCCGAGGAGCCTCACCGCATAGCAATCGGGGTGCGAGGCGAGGGATGCGGCGAGAAGGACCCAACGGCTAGACGGAAGAGGCTTCGGGTCCGCCTCGGAATGGTCCAAGCATCGGACGCGCTTGGGGCGACTACCAGTGACAACCCCTTATCCCGCGACGCGTCCGATACACAGATAGTTCCAAGGCGGCCGAGGAGCCTCACCGCATAGCAATCGGGGTGCGAGGCGAGGGATGCGGCGAGAAGGACCCAACGGCTAGACGGAAGAGGCTTCGGGTCCGCCTCGGAATGGTCCAAGCATCGGACGCGCTTGGGGCGACTACCAGTGACAACCCCTTATCCCGCGACGCGTCCGATACACAGATAGTTCCGAGGCGGCCGAGGAGCCTCACCGCATAGCAATCGGGGTGCGAGGCGAAGGATGCGGCGAGAAGGACCCAACGGCTAGACGGAAGAGGCTTCGGGTCCGCCTCGGAATGGTCCAAGCATCGGACGCGCTTGGGGCGACTACCAGTGACAACCCCTTATCCCGCGACGCGTCCGATACACAGATAGTTCCAAGGCGGCCGAGGAGCCTCACCGCATAGCAATCGGGGTGCGAGGCGAGGGATGCGGCGAGAAGGACCCAACGGCTAGACGGAAGAGGCTTCAGGGCCGCCTCGGAATGGTCCAAGCATCGAACGCGCTTGGGGCGACTACCAGTGACAACCCCTTATCCCGCGACGCGTCCGATACACAGATAGTTCCGAGGCGGCCGTGGAGCCTCACCGCATAGCAATCGGGGTGCGAGGCGAGGGATGCGGCGAGAAGGACCCAACGGCTAGACGGAAGAGGCTTCAGGGCCGCCTCGGAATGGTCCAAGCATCGGACGCGCTTGGGGCGACTACCAGTGACAACCCCTTATCCCGCGACGCGTCCGATACACAGATAGTTCCGAGGCGGCCGAGGAGCCTCACCGCATAGCAATCGGGGTGCGAGGCGAGGGATGCGGCAAGAAGGACCCAACGGCTAGACGGAAGAGGCTTCAGGGCCGCCTCGGAATGGTCCAAGCATCGGACGCGCTTGGGGCGACTACCAATGACAACCCCTTATCCCGCGACGCGTCCGATACACAGATAGTTCCGAGGCGGCCGAGGAGCCTCACCGCATAGCAATCGGGGTGCGAGGCGAGGGATGCGGCGAGAAGGACCCAACGGCTAGACGGAAGAGGCTTCAGGGCCGCCTCGGAATGGTCCAAGCATCGGACGCGCTTGGGGCGACTACCAATGACAACCCCTTATCCCGCGACGCGTCCGATACACAGATAGTTCCGAGGCGGCCGAGGAGCCTCACCGCATAGCAATCGGGGTGCGAGGCGAGGGATGCGGCGAGAAGGACCCAACGGCTAGACGGAAGAGGCTTCAGGGCCGCCTCGGAATGGTCCAAGCATCGGACGCGCTTGGGGCGACTACCAGTGACAACCCCTTATCCCGCGACGCGTCCGATACACAGATAGTTCCGAGGCGGCCGAGGAGCCTCACCGCATAGCAATCGGGGTGCGAGGCGAGGGATGCGGCGAGAAGGACCCAACGGCTAGACGGAAGAGGCTTCAGGGCCGCCTCGGAATGGTCCAAGCATCGGACGCGCTTGGGGCGACTACCGTTGCCAACCCCTTATCCCGCGATGCGTCTGATACACAGATAGTTCCGAGGCGGCCGAGGAGCCTCACCGCATAGCAATCGGGTTGCGAGGCAGATTATTGGGAAGGGAACCCCCTGGGATGCGGCTCAAGCAGTGCCCAAAGGGACTGGAATGCGGAATCACATCGAGAGACCCAAATGCTATACGAGGGCTCAAATCGAATTATCGATTTGGCCACGACATGGACGCATCGGAACGACTACCTTTGCCGAACCACTCGCAATTGCATCCATACCGAAACCAATAGACATTTCCGTTAGAGCCCTCGCATAGCATTCGGGAATCTCGCATGCCCCTCTAAATCGACCAATGCTGGCGCTCAATGAAAATCCGAGCGCTACCACCGTTCGAGCGCCAGCATTGGTCGAGTTAGAGGGGCACGGGGGAGAATGCTCCAGTCAACACCTCCCCTGTAACGGGTCTGCATTGGGCAGAATACTTGCACAGTTTTTGGATCGGGTCCAGCCTTAGTGGGGTTCCATTTTGCATCGGAACTCTTTCTTTTGCATAGCCGACATGGAATTGGTGTTTCACACAGCCGACTTAATTCATTTCATCGGCGGGGCCGATATGTTTTATTTCTTTGGCGGGGGCCGACATGGGACTTGGCCGATGTTCTTCTTAGCGCGGACTTAACTCATATGAGTCCGGACCTATATGGGCGCTAATTTTCCATTAGCGGGATTCCTTTTGGGCCGGCCCTATCCGCCCAACGGCTCTTTTATTTGGGTCCGACCCTCCAGTATATAAGATGAGCGGGATGCTCATTCTTGGCAGGAAAGCAGAGGCAGATTCAGAATCAGGATCATCAGCGATCAAGCATTCGGCAGCGAGCAGACGAGCAGACAGATGCGAGTCTTCGGCGTCGCAAGTCTGAGTGCGAGTATTGCAGCGAGGGACTTTATTGCTCAGGCGAGCATTGGGGTCTTGTGACTTGGCGATCTGGCACCTCGAGGAGCTAACTGGTTCTCCTCTCGAGCGAGCCGATCCCAGTCTGAGTCGAAGGGACTCTTTGTAACTTGTCCGAGTCAGATTGGCTGGCTGGGCAATCCATTTGGGGGCGACCGGTATTTCTCAATACCGAGTTCTATCCAGCATTGTAATCTTTGAGGATAATAATAAAGGATATGGGCACCTCGCCCCACCTTTGAATGTTGTGTTGTCTATTTTATTCCGCATTGCATCGTATCCTTTTATGCATTCTGGGAGCAAGTCGATCTGCATTTTCATTGTGCATTCCGCTTTAGCGCAATATTGGAAGGGACGAGGCGTAGGCCGAAGGTCTCTGACCTTGAACGGATCCGAGTCGGGTCGGGACTTGTCGGTGCCGCACAGGCTTAACTCCCAAAGCCCGTGACAGTTGGTATCAGAGCTTCGGATCAGATCCGGGGCTGTGCAGATCGAAAGATGGCAGATACAGATAGTCAGCATGAAGTGGAGGTCGTGCAACCTGAGAGTAAGGCTGCGAAGGTGTCTTCGAAGGGGAAAGATCCGAAGCACCGCGATTGGCTCCAAGACCATGAAAATCGACTCGAGGACTTGGAACAGTCCGACCTCGAGGAGCGCATGACGGCAGAGTGGTCGAAGCTGGCGGAACAGATAGAGTCTTTGAGGGAAGAGATCCGCTTCCTCAAAGAGGGGCAACAGATCTTCCATTCGTTGTTGCAGGGAGGAACGCATGGTTCTAAGGCAACTCGAGTTGGAACTTATGACGGTGAGCGCGATGACAAGGCACTTGATAATTTCTTCTGGGATGTTGAGGAGTACCTGTCGTGTGCACCGAAGACGTCTGATGAGGCACAGGTCAAGGATATTGCAACATACCTTACCGGCAGTGCGAAGCTGTGGTGGCGAACGCATCAGGCAGATGAACGCGCTGGGAAGACGGTGAAACCGATCAAGTCCTGGGCTGACTTGAAGGCAGCGCTTCATGATCAATTCCGACCTGGGAATTCGGATTGGATCATCCGATCCAGGTTCGATGAACTCAAGCATACTGGCACTATTCGAGAGTATGTCAAGGCATTTCAGGTGTTGGATTTGGAATGCACCAAGTTGAGCGACTTCGAGAAGTTATTCCTCTTCACTAAGGGTCTGCAACCCTGGGCGAAGGATGAGCTGAGGAGACAGAAAGTTCAGACTTTGGCCGAGGCGATCACAGTTGCGGATGGGCTGCTCGATTATAAGGGCGATGCAGCTAGGGGCTTTGGTGGAGCTCGAACAGACTACAAGAAGAACTTCCGCCGGAAAGAGAAGAAGGGAGGCGGACCTCCTTCTGATCCTAACGGCGAGCCCAGGAAGAAGAAACCGAAGAAGTCGAATGGAGAAGGCAACCCGAAGAAGAAAGATCACACACAGACTGAGAAGAAGAAGGATCGTGATCCAGGGTGTTTCATCTGTGGCAAAGATGATCACTGGGCACGGAGCTGTCCAGATCGGAGTAGGATCAACGCGCTGTTGTTCGAGGAGAAGAAGTTGCCCGCAATGAGCACCTTGCAACTCCTGAATGCAGTGCAACATTCTACCGAAGTGGCCGATAAGCACGAGTTGTGTTTTGTGGAGACTTTCTTTGGCAACAAGAAGGTGCTAGCTATGGTGGATTCAGGTGCCACCCACAACTACATCTCCGCATGCCGAGCGAAGAAGCTTGGACTCAAGATCGAGCCCACTACAAATCAGTTCAAGGCGGTGACCGCACCCGCGCAGCAGGTGAGCGGTGAGATCCATAAGGAAGTCATCCGAGTTGGGTCGTGGCAGGGTGTGCTTGATTTGATCGCCATTGGAATGAATGAGTTCGATCTCATACTCGGGCAGGAGTTCTTGAGGTCGGCATCAGCAGCTGTGGTGCCACACTTGAGCTGTTTGCTGATATTGGATCCGAGCAGACCAAGTATGGTTCCGATGATGAAGAGCGTGGAACAGGATCTCCTGTTGAATGCGCTCAGTGCTAAGCAGGTTGGCAAGGGAAGGCGGGAGGAGTTGTTTTTGGCCGCACTGATTGGAGATTGGGATGAAGGAGAGTCGTCAGGACCCTCTAACACCTCGGCGATCCAGGATGTGTTGTCCGAGTTTGCGGATGTTATGCCAGACCAGCTCCCAGCTGTGTTACCACCGAGGAGGCACGTTGATCACAGGATCGAACTGGAGTCAGGGGCAAGACCACCAGCGAAGGCTCCTTATCGACTCTCCGCACCAGAGATGGAAGAGTTGAGGAAGCAGTTGGCAGAGCTCGCTGAGGCAGGATACTTGCGTCCCTCCAGATCACCTTATGCTGCTCCAGTATTGTTCCAGCGCAAGAAGGATGGAAGCCTTCGGATGTGTGTGGACTATCGAGCTTTGAACAAGCTCACCATCAAGAACAAGTATCCGTTACCTCTCATAGCGGATAGCTTTGATCGACTGGTCGATGCAAGAGTGTTCACCAAGTTGGACCTGAGGCAGGGTTACTATCAGATCAGGATCGCGCCAGGTGATGAGGAGAAGACCGCGATCACGACGAGGTATGGTAGCTATGAATTCTTGGTTATGCCTTTTGGTCTCACTAACGCTCCTGCAACCTTCAGCACCTTGATGAACGATGTGTTTCGCTCATTATTGGACAAGTGCGTTGTTGTGTATCTGGATGACATTTTGGTATACAGTCGAGACATGGAGGAACACAAGCGGCACCTTCAGGAGGTGTTTGCTTTGTTGAGAGAACATCAGCTGTTCGCAAAGAAGGAAAAGTGTGCTTTTGCGCAGGAGGAAGTGCCGTTTCTGGGCCATATTCTTGGTCATGGCCAGATCCGACCAGACCCGGAGAAGCTTCAGGCAATCCGAGACTGGGAGCCGCTTCGCAATGTGCATGAGGTGAGACAGTTCCTTGGTTTAGCTAACTACTATCGCAAGTTTGTAGCGGGCTATTCCCGGATTGCGAGCCCCTTGACGGATCTGTTGAAGAAGGACCACGGATGGAAATGGGGCGATAAGCAGCAGACAACATTTGAGTTGCTGAAAAGAGTTTTGATAGAGAGATCAGCTCTTACTGTACCGAACCGGGGCGAGACGACATCGAAGGATGTCTTGCTTGGCCTGTATGAGTTCGAAAGGATTAGGCGGGACAAAACAAAGCAGCCAAAGGAACCGTTGGGGAACGACTTCCTTACCAACACTCGAACCACCAGTCTTTTGTTCCGACGACTGAGAGGAGGCTCAGCCCGACTTTATGTGGATTTCGAGATCTTGACAGGGTCCGCCGAGTTGCCAGACATCTACTCGGAGGTAGACATCTTGGATAGATGGGAGAACAGCGGAGTCATCTCCTTGAGAGATTTGCTAGTTCTCGGTTCTGGAGGAGAATTTCGATCGGAAGACTACCCCCGTGCATCCGAGCTCGTGGCAAGTTGTTCGGAAGCTTTGCAACGTTGGGTCTGGATGGAACAGCCAGAAGCCAAGGCAGATCCTTTCAGCGCCAAACTGGATCAGTTGGCGGAATTGTTGGCACACAAGTTTGTTTGCAAGCCGGTAGGAGCAGAGCCGCAGGGGTTGGCCTGCTTGGACGATGTTAAGATCGTCGCAGCTAGGGAAGTCATGAATCAAGACATTCCCGAGGTGAGCACCAAGATGAGATTGGGCACCTTACGTTTGATAAACCAGCATGCGAATGATGAAGAAGAATCCCGACCTACCCGGGATGTCATGGCTAGAGGAGGTGGATCGCAGGGCGATGTCACTTCTCCTGAACAGGCACAGGCAGGAAGTTTCACTTCAGCATCCCTCACTTTCAGGAGACAAGAAGGGGGACCTGTTCAGTTACACATTGATACCTTTCCAGACTTCATCGGGTTCAATGAGGCTCTTTGTGAAGATGATATCTTCACCACTTGGGATCGACAGGGAATAATCCGTTATGGCGACTTGATGTCGATCGGAGGTAGCACCAATCTATCCGACGAAGAGAGTACTCGGAAATCCTTGGAAATCATGGCGAGTTGTTCTGAGGCCGTGGATCACTGGACCTGGGAGGAACATGAGACAAGGCCGTATGAACCACTTTGGGACAGATTGCTTCGTCTACCCGGCGAAGTCTTTGGTCCAGATGACGAAGATCTGATAAGAAATATTCCGAACAGAGGCCCGGCGAATGTGTTGGACAATCCGGACCGCAGAGTCAGCCAGGTCCTTGCAATGCGAACACGAGGAGGAGGCAAGAACGGCATCCGTGAGTTCTTGGTGATGTTCGAAGGACAGGGACGCGACTCCGCTTCCTGGGAACGCAGTGAGTCGTTATGGCGAGACGAGGAGATAATCATGGAGTTCCTCTCCAGGAGGAACCCGCCCAGACAGGAGTAGATTTCTGGGTCAATGCCTCCCAGTGCTTTGTGCAGGGGTGCTGGCGTCGAGGGCGCCGCCACTAGTTTAGTGGGGGAGGATGTAACGGGTCTGCATTGGGCAGAATACTTGCACAGTTTTTGGATCGGGTCCAGCCTTAGTGGGGTTCCATTTTGCATCGGAACTCTTTCTTTTGCATAGCCGACATGGAATTGGTGTTTCACACAGCCGACTTAATTCATTTCATCGGCGGGGCCGATATGTTTTATTTCTTTGGCGGGGGCCGACATGGGACTTGGCCGATGTTCTTCTTAGCGCGGACTTAACTCATATGAGTCCGGACCTATATGGGCGCTAATTTTCCATTAGCGGGATTCCTTTTGGGCCGGCCCTATCCGCCCAACGGCTCTTTTATTTGGGTCCGACCCTCCAGTATATAAGATGAGCGGGATGCTCATTCTTGGCAGGAAAGCAGAGGCAGATTCAGAATCAGGATCATCAGCGATCAAGCATTCGGCAGCGAGCAGACGAGCAGACAGATGCGAGTCTTCGGCGTCGCAAGTCTGAGTGCGAGTATTGCAGCGAGGGACTTTATTGCTCAGGCGAGCATTGGGGTCTTGTGACTTGGCGATCTGGCACCTCGAGGAGCTAACTGGTTCTCCTCTCGAGCGAGCCGATCCCAGTCTGAGTCGAAGGGACTCTTTGTAACTTGTCCGAGTCAGATTGGCTGGCTGGGCAATCCATTTGGGGGCGACCGGTATTTCTCAATACCGAGTTCTATCCAGCATTGTAATCTTTGAGGATAATAATAAAGGATATGGGCACCTCGCCCCACCTTTGAATGTTGTGTTGTCTATTTTATTCCGCATTGCATCGTATCCTTTTATGCATTCTGGGAGCAAGTCGATCTGCATTTTCATTGTGCATTCCGCTTTAGCGCAATATTGGAAGGGACGAGGCGTAGGCCGAAGGTCTCTGACCTTGAACGGATCCGAGTCGGGTCGGGACTTGTCGGTGCCGCACAGGCTTAACTCCCAAAGCCCGTGACATCCCCTATATAAGTTATTTGTCCGATTCTCGCACAACCGTAGTCTGCCTCGTCGAATCAAACAACGGTCCCAGATTCCGACTTCCGTTCCGTAGAGACCCAAAAGCTAGATGGAGGCTCGCAAGAAAGAGAGTCGGCGCATAGCAATCGGGTTTCTCGAACGTTTAGGGACCGAGCTCACTTGCGGATAGGGCAAAATCCGCCAAGCAACCCAAAAGCTAGACGGGGGCTCGAATCGAATCGCCTAGGCGGCCACAACAACGACGTGTTGGATCGACTACCAGTGCCAAACCATTCAGCAAGACTAGTCTGTGTCGAGGCCGGATAGAGATTCTCAGAGAGCGCCCGCATAGCATTTAGGAGACCTGCCGCGTCCCTCACACTCGACAAATGGTGGTGCACGTTTATAAATCCGAGCGATCCCAACCCTTTCAAGCACCAACATCGGTCGAGATAGAGGGGCACGGAGGGGGCTGCGTGAGACAACACAGTCCCCTATATAAGTTATTTGTCCGATTCTCACACATCCGAAGAATGGTCATCAAATCGGACAACAGCCCAAACTTCCGACTTCCGTCCCAGAAAGCCCAAGAGCTATCTAAAACGTTCATGGCCGGAACTCGATCGCGGCTATACCAGTCCGCCAAGCAACCCAAAAGCTAGACTGGAGCTCTAGTCGAATCACCTCTGTGGCCATTGCAAGGACGTGTTGGAGCGACTACCATTGCCGAACCATTCCGCAGGTCGAGTCCATACCAAGGCCGCATAGAGATTCACGATGAGCTCCTGCATAGCAATCAGGAGACTTGCCGTGTCCATCACAATCGATAAATCCTGGTGCAAGATTTTTGCATCCGAGCGCTCCAACCAGTCGAGCACCAGCATCAATCGACATAAACGGGCACGGGGGGAGGATGCTCGAGAACACTACCTCCCCTATATAAGTTATTTGTCCGATTCTCAAGCAGCCGAAGTCTGGTCATCGAATCGGGTCAAAGACCACAACTTCCGACTTTACCCACAATGCAAGTCATCGAATCGAACATCGGCCCCCGAGTCGGACTCCATGCGTATGTCAGGTCATCGGACCCAAATTCCGCCTTCCTGCGCATGGCGGGCCATCAATATCAACTCGGTCATCGGACCCAAACTCCGCCTTTTTGCGTATGGCACGCCTTCAAATCGGTCATCGGACCCAAATTCCGCCTTCCTGTGCATGGCGGGCCATCAACATCAACTCGGTCATCGGACCCAAATTCCGCCTTTCTGCGCATGGCACGCCATCAACTCGGTCATCGGACCCAAATTCCGCCTTCCTGCGCATGGCAGGTCATCGGACACAAATTCAGACCTCGCCAATATGCCTACGTATCGAATCGGTCATCGGACCCAACTTCCGACTTCATCCATACTGTAGGGTCTTTGAGGTTGGCGCGGTGCGCTCAACCCAGGGAGTCGACCCATCGAAGCATACACCTCCCCTATATAAGCTATTTGTCCGATTCCCACACCTGTGTAGTTTGCACCTCTGACCAGGACATCGACCCCAACTTCCGAACTCGACTGCAACGACGGCACCAGCGCCTTGGTGCGCACCTTGCGACGCACAGTCCCAACATTCGCCTTCCTGCACATGGCAGGTCATCGGACCCAAATTCCGACCTCGCGAGTATGCCTACATATCGAATCGGTCATCGGACCCAACTTCCGACTTCATCCATACCGTAGGGTCTTTGAGGTTGGCGCGGTGCGCTCAACCCGGGGAGTCGACCCAACGAAGCATACACCTCCCCTATATAAGCTATTTGTCCGATTCCCACACCTGTGTAGTTTGCACCTCCGATCAAGACATCGACCCCAACTTCCGAACTCGCCTCCAACGACCGAACCAGCGCCTTGGTGCGCACCTTGCAACGCACAGTGCCAACATTCGCCTTCCTGCACGTGGCAGGTCATCGGACCCAAATTCCGACCTCGCGAGTATGCCTACATATCGAATCGGTCATCGGACCCAACTTCCGACTTCATCCATACCGTAGGGTCTTTGAGGTTGGCGCGGTGCGCTCAACCCGGGGAGTCGACCCAACGAAGCATACACCTCCCCTATATAAGCTATTTGTCCGATTCCCACACCTGTGTAGCTTGCACCTCCGATCAGGACATCGACCCCAACTTCCGAACTCGACTAAAAAGACCGCACCAGCGCCTTGGTGTGCACCTTGCAACGCACAGTGTCAACATTCGCCTTCCTGCACATGGCAGGTCATCGGACCCAAATTCCGACCTCATGAGCATACCTACTAATCGAATCGGTCATCGGACCCAACTTCCGACTTCATCCATACCGTAGGGTCTTTGAGGTTGGCGCGGTGCGCTCAACCTGGGGAGTCGACCCATCGAAGCATACACCTCCCCTATATAAGCTATTTGTCCGATTCCGACACCTGTGTAGTTTGCACCTCCGCTCAGGACATCGACCCCAACTTCCGAACTCGCCTGCAACGACCGAACCAGCGCCTTGGTGCGCACCAAAAGTGCGCACTTTTGGAGGGCACTTTTCTGCGCTCCAAAGGTGCGCACTTTTGGAGGGCACTTTTTGGAGGGCACTTTTCTGCGCTCCAAAGGTGCGCACTTTTGGAGGGCACTTTTTGGAGGGCACTTTTCTGCGCTCCAAAGGTGCGCACTTTTGGAGGGCACTTTTTGGAGGGCACTTTTCTGCGCTCCAAAGGTGCGCACTTTTGGAGGGCACTTTTTGGAGGGCACTTTTCTGCGCTCCAAAGGTGCGCACTTTTGGAGGGCACTTTTTGGAGGGCACTTTTCTGCGCTCCAAAGGTGCGCACTTTTGGAGGGCACTTTTTGGAGGGCACTTTTCTGCGCTCCAAAGGTGCGCACTTTTGGAGGGCACTTTTTGGAGGGCACTTTTCTGCGCTCCAAAGGTGCGCACTTTTGGAGGGCACTTTTTGGAGGGCACTTTTCTGCGCTCCAAAGGTGCGCACTTTTGGAGGGCACTTTTTGGAGGGCACTTTTCTGCGCTCCAAAGGTGCGCACTTTTGGAGGGCACTTTTTGGAGGGCACTTTTCTGCGCTCCAAAGGTGCGCACTTTTGGAGGGCACTTTTGTGCACTCCAAAGGTGCGCACTTTTGGAGGGCACTTTTCCTGTGCTCCAAAGGTGCACACCTAGGTGAGCACCTTCGACCACACCTTGTAGCACACCAAACTCTGACTTTCGACTTCATCCGCAATGCAGGGTCTTTGAGGTTGGCGCAATGCGCACAACCAGGGGAGTCGACCCATCAAACCCAACACCTCCCCTATATAAGCTATTTGTCTGATTCTCATACATGCGTAGCCTGCAGGAGCAATTAGGACATCGACCCCAACTTTCGGCTTCTAAACGAAAACAAGGTCTTTGAGGTTGGTGTAATGCGAACAACTAGGGGAGTCAACCCATCAAACCCAACACCTCCCCTATATAAGCTATTTGTCTGATTCTCATACATGTGTAGTCTACAGGAGCAATTAGGACATCGACCCCAACTTTTGACTTCTTAACGAAAACAAGGTCTTTGAGGTTGACGTAATGCGCACAACCAGGGGAGTCGACCCATCAAACCCAACACCTCCCCTATATAAGCTATTTGTCCGATTCTCATACATGTGTAGCCTGCAGGAGCCATTAGGACATTGACCCCAACTTTTGACTTCTTAACGAAAACAAGGTCTTTGAGGTTGGCGTAATGCGCACAACCAAGGGAGTTGACCCATCAAACCCAACACCTCCCCTATATAAGCTATTTGTCTGATTCTCATACATGTGTAGCCTGCAACAACGATTAGGACATCCACCCCAACTTCTGAATTCGTCTGCGTTGACCGCACCAAAGGTGCACGCCTTGGTGCTCACCAAAATCCGACTTCCGACTTCTTCTGCTATGCGGGGTCTTTGAGGTTGGCGCAGTGCGCACAACCAGGGGAGTCAACCCACCGAATGCAACACCTCCCCTATATAAGCTATTTGTCTGATTCTCATACATGCGTAGACTGCAGCAATGATTAGGACATCCACCCCAACTTTTGACTTCTTAAACAAGACAGGGTCTTTGAAGTTGGTGCAGTGCACACAACCAGGGGAGTCGACCCATCAAACGCAACACCTCCCCTATATAAAGCTATTTGTCCGATTCTCATACGTGTAGTCTGCAGCAGCGATTAGGACATCGACCCCAACTTCCGAATTCGTTTGCATTGACCGCACCAAAGGTGCACGCCTTGGTGTGCACCCTGGAGTGCACTTTGGTGCTCACCTCGGTGCACACTTTGGTGTGCACCTCGGTGTGCACCAAAGGTGCGCACCTTGGAGCGCACCAAAGGTGTACACTTTGGAGCGCACCACATAGGGTCTTTGAGAGGTTGGCGCAGTGCGCACACCAAGGTGGGTGTTGAGGTGCGTGCCGAGGTGGGTGGGTGCTAGGGTGCGCTCCATGGTGGGTGCCAGGGTGGGTGCGTGCTAGGGTGGATTCCAAAGAGGGTCATAGGGTGGGTGCCAAGGTGGGTTGGTGATATAGTGGGTTCAAAGGTGGGTACTAGGGTGGGTTCCAAGGTGGGTCACAAGTTGGGTGCCAGGATGCGTGGGTGTTAGGTTGGGTGCCAAGGTGGGCTCCTGCGTGGGTGGGTGCTAGGGTGGGTTTCAAGGTGGACGCGAGGGCGGGTGCCAAGGTGGGTAACAAGTTGGGTGTTAGGATGGGTGAGTGCTAGAGTGGGTGCCAAGGTGGGTGGGTGCTAAGGTGGATGCCAAGGTGGTTCACAGGGTGGGTGGGTTCTAGGGTGAGTTCCAAGGTGGGTCACAGGTTCAGTGCTAGGGTGGGTGTCAAGGCGGGTGTCGAGGTGCCTGGGTGCTAGGGTGTGGATGCCAATGTGGGTCATAGGGTGGGTACTAGGGTGGGCTGCAATGTGGGTGCCAAGGTGGGTAACATGCTCGGTGGGTTCTAAATTGGGTGCCAGGGTGGGTGTGCACCCACCTTGCCCGAGGTGGGTGCCAAGGTGCCAGTGTGGGTGGGTGCTAAGGTGGATGCCAAGGTGGGTGAGAAGGTGGGTGATAGGTTGAGTGGTAGGATGGGTGGGTGCCAAGATGGGTCACAGGGTGGGTGCAAGGGTGGGTAGGTGCTAGGGTTGGTGTCAGGGTGGGTGGGTGCTAGGTTGGGTTCCAAGGTGGGTGCGAGGGTGAGTGTCAAGGTGGGTCACAGGTTAGGTGCTAGGATGGGTGAGTGCTAGGGTGCAAAGGTGCCAGGGTGGGTGCTAGGATGGGTCGA
Source organism: Cryptomeria japonica (assembly GCF_030272615.1). Lineage (NCBI taxonomy): Eukaryota > Viridiplantae > Streptophyta > Pinopsida > Cupressales > Cupressaceae > Cryptomeria > Cryptomeria japonica. The sequence goes on from NW_026728948.1 coordinate 375,090, forward strand.
TGCTAGGGTGAGTGGCAAGGTGGGTCCACAAGTGTCAAGGTGGGTGCCGAGGTGGGTGCCAAGTCGGCGACTGCTATGGTGGATGCCAAGGTGGGTCACGGGGTGGGTGCCAAGTTGCTAGGTTGGGTTCCAAGGTGGGTGCCAACGTGGGTGCTAGGGTGCGTGGGTTAAAGGGTGTGTCACAACGTGGGTGCCAGGATGGGTGCGCACCCACACTGGCCAAGACGGGTGCGGGTGCAAGGTTGGGTTCCAAGCCCGGTCACAGGCTGGGTGCTAGGATGGGTGGGTGCCAAGGTGGGCACCAGGGTGGGTGCACCCACCCTGGCCAAGGTGGGTCACGGGGTGGGTCCTAGGGTGGGTAACGGGGTGGGTACTAAGGTGCGTGCCAAGGTGGGTCATAGGGTGGGTGCCAAGGTGGGCACCAGGGTGGGTGTGCACCAACCCTAGCCAGGGTAGGTCACGGGGTGGTTGTCGGGGTGGGCGTCAAGGAGCCAAGGTGGGTGGCAAGTAGCCAAGTTGCGTGCCAAGGTGGGTGTCGGGGTGGGTGCCAAGGATCCAAGGTGGGTGCCAAGGAACCAAGGTGGGTGTCTGGGTGGGTGCCGAGGTGGGAGCCAGGGTGGGTCCCAAGGTGAGTGCAAAGGTGGGTGCCAGGGTCAAGGTGAGTGCCAATGTGGGTTCCAAGGTGCCAGGGTCAGGGTGAGTGCCAATGTGGGTTCAAAGGTGCTAAGTTGGGTGCGAGGTTGGGTGCGAGGGTGGGTGGGTGCCAAGGTGTGCTAGGTGGAAGCCCGGGTGGGTCGGCATCCCATGGGTGTCGAGTTGGGTGCCTGATGGGTGCTTCTTGTCAAGTTTTAGTCGTCGGGACTCATTTCGAGCCTTAGAGGTCGTTTCTTGTCCGGTTGCCCTGTCTTCGACCTGGGAACCCAATTTTGGTCCTCGGGTCCCATTTTTTTTTGTCTCGCATCCCACTTTTGGCCTGTGGCCTTTTCGGGGTCGATTCTCGTTTTGGGCATCAGAGCATGTTTCTTCTCCTAAAACCCAATATTTGTTTATTAAGTCTCGGAACACATTTTTGTTCTCGTGGACCCATCATGGGTCTTGGAACGCATTTGTGGTCCTTGGGTCCCATTTTGCATCCCGAAACTTGTGTTTTGGTGCTTGATCCCTATTTTGGGTGCCCACCTTGCACCAAGTGCGCACCCGGGGCAAACCGAGCGCCTTGGTGCACCGGGGCAAGATCGAGCGTGCACCCGAGGCGCCCCGAACATGCACCAAGGTGCACTCGGCCCACATGTGAGCGCAGGTCGTTGCGCCCGAGGTGGTGTGTGGGCACCGCGTTGCAGACGGGACACTGCACGCACACGACGCCCCCTCCAGGTGCACGCACGTAGGCCGGGCCGGGTGCACACCCGACGCCCTAGCAAGGTGCGCGCACCCGGGCAGGGCTCACACTTGGCGAACGGGGCGCACTTCGCGAGGGAGGGTGTGCACCTCGACGGGGGTGGGTGGCCGGGGTGGATTCGCACGTGGGTCGCGGTTTGCTAAGTACACACTGCGACAAGCTCATAACGGGTGCGATCATACCAGCATTAGTGCACCGGATCCCATCAGAACTCCGCAGTTAAGCGCGCTTGGGCCGGAGTAGTACTGGGATGGGTGACCTCCCGGGAAGTCCCGGTGTTGCACCCTTTTTTAGTTTTTCGCCGGGCGTCGCAATGCTATTTGAATAAACCTTTTGCCCGTTTGCGTTCTCGTCGGGGCCGGGCCGGGCCGGGGTGCGCTGCCCGCACTACCGCGCGCGCGGGGGCGACACCGAGCGCGCACCCGAGGCACCCCGAGCACACAGGCCACGGTGCAACCCGGGCGTTGTGCGCGCACCCCGGTGCGCCCGAGGTGCTGCGCGCGCACCCAGGTGAAATCGGTGTGCACCTCGGCCAGTGCGCGCTCGGTCGAGTCGCGCACGTTGGCCAAGGTGCACGGTGATGTTTCTTACTCTAAGGTTCCGCACCAGACGCCCGGGACAGGTGAGCGAAGCTGGGCGGGGCCGGGTGCGCGGCCGGGGCAGGTGCACGCAGCTGGAGAGAGCTTTGGAGCACACTTCGGAGCGCACCAATGATGCGCTCCATTCAAAAGTTTCCTGAAAAGGCAAAAAAAGTTGAGATTATAGAATTTCCCACTTGAGAGATTGTAAAAAAAAAAAATTTAAAATGAAGGAAACACGGGTGCCAAGGTGTGCGCAGCCCAGCCAAGGTGTGCGCACCAAGGCGCCCACCCTGGCGAAGGTGCACGCAAGGTGCGCACCCGAGGCAAACCGGACAATTAACCCAACTTTCGACTTCGCGCGCACCTTGGAGCGCACTTCGGAGCGCTCCTTGGTGCGCACCAATCTTGGGCACCTCGGAGTGCACCATGGCGCCCACCAAGGTGCGCACCCGGGGCAAACCGAGCTCCGACTTCGTGCGCACCTTGGAGCGCACGAAAGGTGCGCACCATGGCGCCCACCAAGGTGCGCAGCCCAGCCAAGGCGTGCGCATCAAGGTGCGCACCCTGGCGAAGGTGCGCACCCGGGGCAAACCGAGCTCCGACTTCGTGCGCACCTTGGAGCGCACAAAAGGTGCGCAACCCAGCCAAGGTGTGCGCACCCCGGTCAAACCGAGCTCCGAATCGTGCGCACCAGAGGTGCACGCCATCGTGCGCACCTTGGAGCACACTTCGGAGCCCTCCTTGGTGCGCGCCGATGTTGCGCACCTCGGAGCGCACCCGGGGAAAACAATGCAATTAACCCGACTTTCGACTTCGTGGGCACCTCGGAGCGCTCTCGGGTTCGCACCTCGGAGCACACCGAGGTGCGCACCTTTGATGCGCTGCCTTCACCAATTTCCAGAAAAGGCAAGAAAACATTGAGAAGGTGTGCGCACCGAGGTGCCCACCCTGGCGAAGGTGCACGCGAGGTGCGCACCCGGGGCAAACCGGGCTCCGACTTCGTGCACGCCGCACCTTGGAGCACACTTCGGAGCGCTCCTTGGTGCGCACCAGGGCGCGCAACCCAGCCGAGGTGCCCACCCCGGCGAAGGTGCACGCGAGGTGCGCACCCGGGGCAAACCGGGCTCCGACTTCGTGCACGCCATGGTGCCCACCGCGGCGAAGGTGCACGCGAGGTGCGCACCCGGGGCAAACCGGGCTCCGACTTCGTGCACGCCGCACCTTGGAGCACACTTCGGAGCGCTCCTTGGTGCGCACCATGGTGCCCACCAGGGCGCGCAACCCCGCCGAAGGTGCACGCGAGGTGCGCACCCGGGGCAAACCGGGCTCCGACTTCGTGCACGCCGCACCTTGGAGCACACTTCGGAGCGCTCCTTGGTGCGCACCATGGTGCCCACCAGGGCGCGCAACCCCACCGAAGGTGCACGCGAGGTGCGCACCCGGGGCAAACCGGGCTCCGACTTCGTGCACGCCATGGTGCGCACCGCGGCGAAGGTGCGCACCCGGGGCAAACCGGGCTCCGACTTCGTGCACGCCGCACCTTGGAGCACACTTCGGAGCGCTCCTTGGTGCGCACCAGGGCGCGCAACCCAGCCGAGGTGCCCACCCCGGCGAAGGTGCACGCGAGGTGCGTACCCGGGGCAAACCGGGCTCCGACTTCGTGCACGCCGCACCTTGGAGCACACTTCGGAGCGCTCCTTGGTGCGCACCATGGTGCCCACCAGGCCGCGCAACCCAGCCAAGGTGTGCGCACCAAGGTGCACGCGAGGTGCGCACCCGGGGCAAACCGGGGTCCGACTTCGTGCACGCCGCACCTTGGAGCACACATCGGGGCGCTCCCGGGTTCGCACCGGCGTTGCGCACCGTGGTGGGCACCTCGGAGCACACCAAGGTGGGCAGCGAGGTGCGCACCTTTGATGCGATGCCTTCACTAATTTCCATAAAAGGCAAAAAAAAAACGAGATTTTAAAATTTCCGTTTTGAAAGATAGTGAGAAAAAGGGAATGCTGGTGCCATCTTGAGCCCGCCCTGGTGCGCAGCCCAGCCAAGGTGTGCGCACCAAGGTGCCCACCCTGGCGAAGGTGCGCGCCCGGGCAATTAATCCAACTTCCAACTTCGCGCGCGCCAGGGTGGGAGCGCACCCAACAACCGGGCCTGGGAAGAGCCAATGCGAGAAACCCCACCAAACGCTCTGACAAAAAAAGAGGGGGCGCTCCAGTAACCCCGCTTCGGAGCGCACCCTGGGCAAACCCAGCCAAGGTGCCCACCCCGGCCAAGGTGCAGGCGAGGTGCGCACCCGGGGCAAACCGGGCTCCGACAACGTGCACGCCGCACCTTGGAGCACACTTCGTAGCGCTCCCGGGTGCGCACCTCAGAGCACACCAAGGTGGGCAGCGAGGTGCGCACCTTTGATGCGCTGCCTTCACTAATTTCCAGAAAAGGCAAAAAAAAAAGGAGATTTTAAAATTTCCGTTTTGAAAGATAGTGAAAAAAACGGAACGCGCGTGCCATCTTGAGCCCGCCCTGGTGCGCAGCCCAGGTAAGGTGCCCACCCTGGCAAAGGTGCGCACCCGGGCAATTAACCCTACTTCCGACTTCGTGCGCGCCAGGGTGGCAACCGGGCCTCGGAAGAGCCAATGCGAGAAACCCCACCAAACGCTCCGACAAAAAAAGAGGCGGCGCTCCAATAACCCCGCTTCGGAGCGCAGCCGGGGCAAACCCAGCCAAGGTGCCCACCCCGACGAAGGTGCACGCGAGGTGCGCACCCGGGGCAAACCGGGCTCCGACAACGTGCACGCAGCACCTTGGAGCACACTTCGAAGCACTCCCGGGTGCCCACCGGCGTTGCGCACCGTGGTGGGCAGCGAGGTGCGCACCTTTGATGCGCTGCCTTCACTAATTTCCAGAAAAAGGCAAAAAAAAATGAGATTTTAAAATTTCCGTTTTGAAAGATAGTGAAAAAAAAGGAACGCGGGTGCCATCTTGAGCCCGCCCTGGTGCGCAGCCCAGGCAAGGCATGCGCACCAAGGTGCCCACCCGAGGTGCACACCCGGGGCAAACCGGGCTCCGACTTCGTGCAGGCCGCACCTTGGAGCACACTTCGGAGCGCTCCTTGGTGAGCACCATGGTGCCCACCAGGGCGCGCAACCCAGCCAAGGTCTGCACACCAAGGTGCCCACCCCGGCGAAGGTGCACGCGAGGTGCGCACCCGGGGCAAACCGGGCTCCGACTTCGTGCACGCCATGGTGCCCACCGCGGCGAAGGTGCACGCGAGGTGCGCACCCGGGGCAAACCGGGCTCCGACTTCGTGCACGCCGCACCTTGGAGCACACTTCGGAGCGCTCCTTGGTGCGCACCATGGTGCCCACCAGGGCGCGCAACCCAGCCAAGGTGTGCGCACCAAGGTGCACGCGAGGTGCGCACCCGGGGCAAACCGGGGTCCGACTTCGTGCACGCCGCACCTTGGAGCACACATCGGAGCGCTCCCAGGTTCGCACCAGCGTTGCGCACCTTTGATGCGCTGCCTTCACTAATTTCCAGAAAAGGCAAAAAAAAACGAGATTTTAAAATTTCCGTTCTGAAAGATAGTGAAAAAAACGGAACGCGGGTGCCATCTTGAGCCCTTCCTGGTGCGCAGCCCAGGCAAGTTGTGCGCACCAAGGTGCCCACCCTGGCGGAGGTGCGCGCCCGGGGCAATCCGGGCTCCGACTTCGTGCACTGCATGGTGCCCACCAAGGCGCGCAACCCAGCCAAGGTGCCCACCGCAGCGAAGGTGCACGCGAGGTGCGCACCCGAGGTGCACACCCGGGGCAAACCGGGCTCCGACTTCGTGCACGCCGCACCTTGGAGCACACTTCAGAGCGCTCCTTGGTGCGCACCAGGGCGCGCAACCCAGCCGAGGTGCCCACCCCGGCGAAGGTGCACGCGAGGTGCGCACCCGGGGCAAACCGGGCTCCGACTTCGTGCACGCCATGGTGCCCACCGCGGCGAAGGTGCGCACCCGGGGCAAACCGGGCTCCGACTTCGTGCACGCCGCACCTTGGAGCACACTTCGGAGCGCTCCTTGGTGCGCACCATGGTGCCCACCAGGCCGCGCAACCCAGCCAAGGTGTGCGCACCAAGGTGCACGCGAGGTGCGCACCCGGGGCAAACCGGGGTCCGACTTCGTGCACGCCGCACCTTGGAGCACACATCGGGGCGCTCCCGGGTTCGCACCGGCGTTGCGCACCGTGGTGGGCACCTCGGAGCACACCAAGGTGGGCAGCGAGGTGCGCACCTTTGATGCGATGCCTTCACTAATTTCCATAAAAGGCAAAAAAAAAACGAGATTTTAAAATTTCCGTTTTGAAAGATAGTGAGAAAAAGGGAATGCTGGTGCCATCTTGAGCCCGCCCTGGTGCGCAGCCCAGCCAAGGTTTGCGCACCAAGGTGCCCACCCTGGCGAAGGTGCGCGCCCGGGCAATTAACCCAACTTCCAACTTCGCGCGCGCCAGGGTGGGAGCGCACCCAACAACCGGGCCTGGGAAGAGCCAATGCGAGAAACCCCACCAAACTCTCTGACAAAAAAAGAGGGGGCGCTCCAGTAACCCCGCTTCGGAGCGCACCCTGGGCAAACCCAGCCAAGGTGCCCACCCCGGCCAAGGTGCAGGCGAGGTGCGCACCCGGGGCAAACCGGGCTCCGACAACGTGCACGCCGCACCTTGGAGCACACTTCGTAGCGCTCCCGGGTGCGCACCTCAGAGCACACCAAGGTGGGCAGCGAGGTGCGCACCTTTGATGCGCTGCCTTCACTAATTTCCAGAAAAGGCAAAAAAAAAAGGAGATTTTAAAATTTCCGTTTTGAAAGATAGTGAAAAAAACGGAACGCGCGTGCCATCTTGAGCCCGCCCTGGTGCGCAGCCCAGGTAAGGTGCCACCCTGGCAAAGGTGCGCACCCGGGCAATTAACCCTACTTCCGACTTCGTGCGCGCCAGGGTGGCAACCGGGCCTCGGAAGAGCCAATGCGAGAAACCCCACCAAACGCTCCGACAAAAAAAGAGGCGGCGCTCCAATAACCCCGCTTCGGAGCGCAGCCGGGGCAAACCAAGCCAAGGTGCCCACCCCGACGAAGGTGCACGCGAGGTGCGCACCCGGGGCAAACCGGGCTCCGACAACGTGCACGCAGCACCTTGGAGCACACTTCGAAGCACTCCCGGGTGCCCACCGGCGTTGCGCACCGTGGTGGGCAGCGAGGTGCGCACCTTTGATGCGCTGCCTTCACTAATTTCCAGAAAAAGGCAAAAAAAAATGAGATTTTAAAATTTCCGTTTTGAAAGATAGTGAAAAAAAAGGAACGCGGGTGCCATCTTGAGCCCGCCCTGGTGCGCAGCCCAGGCAAGGCATGCGCACCAAGGTGCCCACCCGAGGTGCACACCCGGGGCAAACCGGGCTCCGACTTCGTGCAGGCCGCACCTTGGAGCACACTTCGGAGCGCTCCTTGGTGCGCACCATGGTGCCCACCAGGGCGCACCCGAGGCAAACCGGGCTCCGACTTCGTGCACGCCGCACCTTGGAGCACACATCGGAGCGCTCCCAGGTTCGCACCAGCGTTGCGCACCTTTGATGCGCTGCCTTCACTAATTTCCAGAAAAGGCAAAAAAAAACGATATTTTAAAATTTCCGTTCTGAAAGATAGTGAAAAAAACGGAACGCGGGTGCCATCTTGAGCCCTTCCTGATGCGCAGCCCAGGCAAGTTGTGCGCACCAAGGTGCCCACCCTGGCGGAGGTGCGCGCCCGGGGCAAACCGGGCTCCGACTTCGTGCACTGCATGGTGCCCACCAAGGCGCGCAACCCAGCCAAGGTGCCCACCGCAGCGAAGGTGCACGCGAGGTGCGCACCCGAGGTGCACACCCGGGGCAAACCGGGCTCCGACTTCGTGCACGCCGCACCTTGGAGCACACTTCAGAGCGCTCCTTGGTACGCACCAGGGCGCGCAACCCAGCCAAGGTGCTCACCCCGGCGAAGGTGCACGCGAGGTGCGCACCCGGGGCAAACCGGGCTCGGACTTCGTGCACGCCGCACCTTGGAGCACACATCGGAGCGCTCCCGGGTTCGCACCAGCATTGCGCACCTTTGATGCGCTGCCTTCACTAATTTCCAGAAAAGGCAAAAAAAAGAAAAAAATGAGATTTTAAAATTTCCGTTTTGAAAGATAGTGAAAAAAACGGAACGCGGGTGCCATCTTGAGCCCGCCCTGGTGTGCAGCCCAGGCAAGTTGTGCGCACCAAGGCACCCACCCTGGCCAAGGTGGGTCACGGGGTGGGTCCTAGGGTGGGTAACGGGGTGGGTACTAAGGTGCGTGCCAAGGTGGGTCATAGGGTGGGTGCCAAGGTGGGCACCAGGGTGGGTGTGCACCAACCCTAGCCAGGGTAGGTCACGGGGTGGTTGTCGGGGTGGGCGTCAAGGAGCCAAGGTGGGTGGCAAGTAGCCAAGTTGCGTGCCAAGGTGGGTGTCGGGGTGGGTGCCAAGGATCCAAGGTGGGTGCCAAGGAACCAAGGTGGGTGTCTGGGTGGGTGCCGAGGTGGGAGCCAGGGTGGGTCCCAAGGTGAGTGCAAAGGTGGGTGCCAGGGTCAAGGTGAGTGCCAATGTGGGTTCCAAGGTGCCAGGGTCAGGGTGAGTGCCAATGTGGGTTCAAAGGTGCTAAGTTGGGTGCGAGGTTGGGTGCGAGGGTGGGTGGGTGCCAAGGTGTGCTAGGTGGAAGCCCGGGTGGGTCGGCATCCCATGGGTGTCGAGTTGGGTGCCTGATGGGTGCTTCTTGTCAAGTTTTAGTCGTCGGGACTCATTTCGAGCCTTAGAGGTCGTTTCTTGTCCGGTTGCCCTGTCTTCGACCTGGGAACCCAATTTTGGTCCTCGGGTCCCATTTTTTTTTGTCTCGCATCCCACTTTTGGCCTGTGGCCTTTTCGGGGTCGATTCTCGTTTTGGGCATCAGAGCATGTTTCTTCTCCTAAAACCCAATATTTGTTTATTAAGTCTCGGAACACATTTTTGTTCTCGTGGACCCATCATGGGTCTTGGAACGCATTTGTGGTCCTTGGGTCCCATTTTGCATCCCGAAACTTGTGTTTTGGTGCTTGATCCCTATTTTGGGTGCCCACCTTGCACCAAGTGCGCACCCGGGGCAAACCGAGCGCCTTGGTGCACCGGGGCAAGATCGAGCGTGCACCCGAGGCGCCCCGAACATGCACCAAGGTGCACTCGGCCCACATGTGAGCGCAGGTCGTTGCGCCCGAGGTGGTGTGTGGGCACCGCGTTGCAGACGGGACACTGCACGCACACGACGCCCCCTACAGGTGCACGCACGTAGGCCGGGCCGGGTGCACACCCGACGCCCTAGCAAGGTGCGCGCACCCGGGCAGGGCTCACACTTGGCGAACGGGGCGCACTTCGCGAGGGAGGGTGTGCACCTCGACGGGGGTGGGTGGCCGGGGTGGATTCGCACGTGGGTCGCGGTTTGCTAAGTACACACTGCGACAAGCTCATAACGGGTGCGATCATACCAGCGTTAGTGCACCGGATCCCATCAGAACTCCGCAGTTAAGCGCGCTTGGGCCGGAGTAGTACTGGGATGGGTGACCTCCCGGGAAGTCCCGGTGTTGCACCCTTTTTTAGTTTTTCGCCGGGCATCGCAATGCTATTTGAATAAACCTTTTGCCCGTTTGCGTTCTCGTCGGGGCCGGGCCGGGCCGGGGTGCGCTGCCCGCACTACCGCGCGCGCGGGGGGCGACACCGAGCGCGCACCCGAGGCGCCCCGAGCACACAGGCCACGGTGCAACCCGGGCGTTGTGCGCGCACCCCGGTGCGCCCGAGGTGCTGCGCGCGCACCCAGGTGAAATCGGTGTGCACCTCGGCCAGTGCGCGCTCGGTCGAGTCGCGCACGTTGGCCAAGGTGCACGGTGATGTTTCTTACTCTAAGGTTCCGCACCAGACGCCCGGGACAGGTGAGCGAAGCTGGGCGGGGCCGGGTGCGCGGCCGGGGCAGGTGCACGCAGCTGGAGAGAGCTTTGGAGCACACTTCGGAGCGCACCAATGATGCGCTCCATTCAAAAGTTTCCTGAAAAGGCAAAAAAAGTTGAGATTATAGAATTTCCCACTTGAGAGATTGTAAAAAAAAAAAATTTAAAATGAAGGAAACGCGGGTGCCAAGGTGTGCGCAGCCCAGCCAAGGTGTGCGCACCAAGGCGCCCACCCTGGCGAAGGTGCACGCAAGGTGCGCACCCGAGGCAAACCGGACAATTAACCCAACTTTCGACTTCGCGCGCACCTTGGAGCGCACTTCGGAGCGCTCCTTGGTGCGCACCAATCTTGGGCACCTCGGAGTGCACCATGGCGCCCACCAAGGTGCGCACCCGGGGCAAACCGAGCTCCGACTTCGTGCGCACCTTGGAGCGCACGAAAGGTGCGCACCATGGCGCCCACCAAGGTGCGCAGCCCAGCCAAGGCGTGCGCATCAAGGTGCGCACCCTGGCGAAGGTGCGCACCCGGGGCAAACCGAGCTCCGACTTCGTGCGCACCTTGGAGCGCACAAAAGGTGCGCAACCCAGCCAAGGTGTGCGCACCCCGGTCAAACCGAGCTCCGAATCGTGCGCACCAGAGGTGCACGCCATCGTGCGCACCTTGGAGCACACTTCGGAGCCCTCCTTGGTGCGCGCCGATGTTGCGCACCTCGGAGCGCACCCGGGGAAAACAATGCAATTAACCCGACTTTCGACTTCGTGGGCACCTCGGAGCGCTCTCGGGTTCGCACCTCGGAGCACACCGAGGTGCGCACCTTTGATGCGCTGCCTTCACCAATTTCCAGAAAAGGCAAGAAAACATTGAGAAGGTGTGCGCACCGAGGTGCCCACCCTGGCGAAGGTGCACGCGAGGTGCGCACCCGGGGCAAACCGGGCTCCGACTTCGTGCACGCCGCACCTTGGAGCACACTTCGGAGCGCTCCTTGGTGCGCACCAGGGCGCGCAACCCAGCCGAGGTGCCCACCCCGGCGAAGGTGCACGCGAGGTGCGCACCCGGGGCAAACCGGGCTCCGACTTCGTGCACGCCATGGTGCCCACCGCGGCGAAGGTGCACGCGAGGTGCGCACCCGGGGCAAACCGGGCTCCGACTTCGTGCACGCCGCACCTTGGAGCACACTTCGGAGCGCTCCTTGGTGCGCACCATGGTGCCCACCAGGGCGCGCAACCCCGCCGAAGGTGCACGCGAGGTGCGCACCCGGGGCAAACCGGGCTCCGACTTCGTGCACGCCGCACCTTGGAGCACACTTCGGAGCGCTCCTTGGTGCGCACCATGGTGCCCACCAGGGCGCGCAACCCCGCCGAAGGTGCACGCGAGGTGCGCACCCGGGGCAAACCGGGCTCCGACTTCGTGCACGCCGCACCTTGGAGCACACTTCGGAGCGCTCCTTGGTGCGCACCAGGGCGCGCAACCCAGCCGAGGTGCCCACCCCGGCGAAGGTGCACGCGAGGTGCGTACCCGGGGCAAACCGGGCTCCGACTTCGTGCACGCCGCACCTTGGAGCACACTTCGGAGCGCTCCTTGGTGCGCACCATGGTGCCCACCAGGCCGCGCAACCCAGCCAAGGTGTGCGCACCAAGGTGCACGCGAGGTGCGCACCCGGGGCAAACCGGGGTCCGACTTCGTGCACGCCGCACCTTGGAGCACACATCGGGGCGCTCCCGGGTTCGCACCGGCGTTGCGCACCGTGGTGGGCACCTCGGAGCACACCAAGGTGGGCAGCGAGGTGCGCACCTTTGATGCGATGCCTTCACTAATTTCCATAAAAGGCAAAAAAAAAACGAGATTTTAAAATTTCCGTTTTGAAAGATAGTGAGAAAAAGGGAATGCTGGTGCCATCTTGAGCCCGCCCTGGTGCGCAGCCCAGCCAAGTTGTGCGCACCAAGGTGCCCACCCTGGCGAAGGTGCGCGCCCGGGCAATTAACCCAACTTCCAACTTCGCGCGCGCCAGGGTGGGAGCGCACCCAACAACCGGGCCTGGGAAGAGCCAATGCGAGAAACCCCACCAAACGCTCTGACAAAAAAAGAGGGGGCGCTCCAGTAACCCCGCTTCGGAGCGCACCCTGGGCAAACCCAGCCAAGGTGCCCACCCCGGCCAAGGTGCAGGCGAGGTGCGCACCCGGGGCAAACCGGGCTCCGACAACGTGCACGCCGCACCTTGGAGCACACTTCGTAGCGCTCCCGGGTGCGCACCTCAGAGCACACCAAGGTGGGCAGCGAGGTGCGCACCTTTGATGCGCTGCCTTCACTAATTTCCAGAAAAGGCAAAAAAAAAAGGAGATTTTAAAATTTCCGTTTTGAAAGATAGTGAAAAAAACGGAACGCGCGTGCCATCTTGAGCCCGCCCTGGTGCGCAGCCCAGGTAAGGTGCCCACCCTGG